>NC_035434.2:154656034-154956034 GCF_002127325.2 Helianthus annuus | reverse complement strand
GGTGGGATATATATGCAAGAGCTAATTGATTTGACCCGGTTTTTATTTCTACTACTAAACAAAGCAAACATCAACTATATACACAACTTCTTCAACATTCTCAACTACTATTGCAACTAAATACTTCTTTTTTTTTATTTTTCTCATATTTTTCTCTTTCTTTTTTTTTCTTTTCTTTCTTCTTTTTTTTCATTTTCTTCATAACACATAAAACTTAACAATATATACAAGAACATCAACAATCACAAACTAAATTCCTAAACCGGGTCGTTTCAATAGGTAAAGTTTTTTTTTTTGTAAGAAGTAGGTTTGGGTCACAACCGAATAGTATAAGGCTCAAACATGGCTTTCTAAAGACCAAACCCCCACCCCTCACAATACCAAGCTCATATATGTAACGTATGAGGTCCAACCCCCAATTCCCACACTCTCACACATTCGGACGAGGCTACCTAAAAATCCCTATCATTTTCACAAGCATGCTAATCCTAGGCTTCAACAAGAATTCGTACACAAGTTCTATTAACACAATACAAACACCGCCACTCAAAACAAAGAAATATTCTCTAATAATCATATGTGGCTCAAACACTCACCAAGAAATGACTAGAAAGGGGTGTCGGTGTGTCAAATGGAACAATATCAAGTTTTCAAATTTTTGACACTTTTACTTGGTTTCACAAAAAATATTAACTTCTCAAAAATTTCCCCCCATCCCCACACTTGGGATACATTGTCCCAATGTATGGTTTTGAGGGAAAGATCGCTTTCAACAAAAACACCAACATTTGCTTTACATCTCGAACCCCAATTTTTTTTTATTTTTTTTTATCAACTAATACCAATATTTTAATACTAAAGAACATAACAAGACTAAGGAAAGAGTACATTGACCTGGTGAAGTTTGACACAGCAGATGTTGTAGATAATCCGACTTCCTATCATCACCTTCACACAACTCTCCGCACATCTTCCCGACACTTATCTAAAAACACCTTGGGTTGCCTCCCAACCAGCGATAAAGTTTAGGTCTTCAGCCCGACCGTACCTGATATGTCTCAAGGTGGTCTCAATGCACATTTACCTTTTTCGTTGCTGATGTAAGCACGGTGTTTGATTCTTCTATCGTGTGTGTGCTTTGTCACGTCCCATCTTTCTTTGCAAAATTCTTTAAATCCACATTTTCCTACCGAATTTCCAACAAATGCTCGGTAGTTTACTCTACACTTCACTACTTCGTTTTCTGTGCCCAACAAATCCAAACTCTCCCATAAACATAACTTATGAATGAAATCTCCCACATCATGAAGTGCCACCTTCCTAGTTTCTAAACATGCATCCTTAACACTCTTGGTTTCCATAACCACCACAGCCGGAGAGTTGTAATCAACTTTGATTGGTTCATCAAGTAAAAGGCCCTCAACTTTGCTCTCCATAGGTGGTTCCTCCACAATAATTTCAATTGTATATTCCTCATTTGGCCCTAATAATTCAGTTTCAAGTTCGGGAGGACTCACAACCTTTTCTTCTACATCACCCATAGGTGTCATTTGTTCAATCTGCACATATATCCAGTGTTGTTTTGCTTGACGTTTTTCCAATATCGACGTCCCTGGCCTCATCTCTTTCACCTCTTTTGGTAACAAATCATATTTCCATTCCAAAAGTTCTACTCGTTCTTCCATTGACAAATGAGGTTTTATTAATTCTTTTTCAACATGAACCATGTGTCTCTTTCTCATAATCTCGTCAAGACTTTCAGATTTATGTGACTGATAGTGCAAAGTAGGTTGTTGGGTTACCCATTCATAACCATACTGATCAAATGTATACTGAGCATGATAATAGTCTTGATCGTACATCTGAGGGCCTTCATATGAAAGTTGGGAATATTCATAATAATCATCGTAATCGTACTTCTCTTGGTAACTCATTTTTTTAATCCCCTTAATGTTCGCTCAATTTCCGGATCAAACGCCAATGGTGATAGCTTGTGAGAGCTCCTAGTACGCATGCACCTGTCAATACCTGCACACTAACACACCCAGCGTAAACCAGAAAAATAACAAACTTAAAAAGAAAAAAAAATAACACACGTTGCGCACTACTCCCCGGCAACGGCGCCAAAATTTGTCGTGCTTGTCGTGGTACACGCAAATTTAATCCCAAAAACAACTATAGATAGTGGTAAGAGGGTATCGAACTCAGGGAGTATGTGGAAAATATGTCGATTATTTAGCTTTGCAATTAAACTACAATTTACCTAATGTGCAGAAAATAAAGATCAATGATTTAGACTGTTGTTTTTAGAAAACTAAATTAATAACTAAGAGCAAATTGAAATTGGTTGTTTAACAGATTAGGAAAACAATGACCATCTTAGGATTCGGTTTCTTTAAACAATTGTGTGTAAATTCAACTAGAAAGAGTTACATAGACATAACTCATGTATAGATAATTGAAGTGATAAAAGGGAACAAAGTACTCGGATTGTATAAACGCGAGGTTGTTTCCCGATGACCAATTAATCAATAACCAACCCTAACCCTTCCCGTGATATCTCGATTGCCAACGGCACCAAGAACGTACGATCGAGACTAGAAATTGCACTATCAATTAACACGTTACAAACAATTATGCATACACCATGATAAACAAGCAAACACAAGTTATCATTCTAGAAATTCAGAATTAAACACACAAAAGTTCAAGAGAAACCTACACCTAAGATCATCACCGAAAGTTCTAGCCACACATAGCTTGGTGAATCATCATAACAAGCAATTCAATGTTCATACAAATCGAAAGCACAAACCGAATGTTAGGAATTGTTTAGAACCAAGCCAAGACAGCAAAAATCGCCCCCAAAGTGTTTGACAAACGTCTAATGATGAGAATAGCCCAAAAGACACCCCAAAACCGTCTTAATGATGGCAGTTACAAACTTGATCGCAGACTCCACCGTAATTTACGGCTCCACCGTAAATTACGGTGGACATAAAACATATTACGGCACTTTGAAACTGTTTTACGGTGGAAACAAAATGAATTTCAGGTCCACCGTAAATTACGGTGGGACCGTAATTTACGGTGGCAGCCTGAATTTTGTGCTTTGTTCATCCTTTGCTCCGCATTCTCAACCCGTTCGACTTGAAAGCTTCCAAAGCTGCACTTTTCCTCCATTTGAGCCGCCAAACCGTACCTGAGACATAGACAACAGTAGTTATCTAATTCAAGATAATTACACACATAAATGAGGGATAAACTTGTCTTTTAGCATTGCAAAGGGTTGTCCAATGGACCACCCGTCAATTATCAACGAGCTAATCTTAATCACAGCAGGAATCTCACAAGAATGTCTTGATTCAAAACAAATCAAGATCAGAAAACCTAATTCTAGAGAGAGAAACGAGAGAACAATACGGAAGAGAAATATCTTGTTACAGAATACACGAATCTAACACTCTAAACTCACGATGAAGACTATCAACTAATAATCTCGTTCAAGAACAAGAGAGAGATAGTAAACGAGTGAAAACTCAATCTCGATCAAAAAACCCCAATCACCATATTTTTTAGGAAAGATCCGTCTGTGTGAAAATATCATGTCCTTTATATATCAGCTTCAAATCATCTGGATGCCCTAAAAACTCATGCATATTCTATCCACAGCCCATCTTTTAGCCCAGTTCCTTTAACTTGGTCTCAGCCCAACTCACATTAAAACATCATAAAATAAATTGTATGAGTAATAAAACAATAAGAGAAGTATAAAAATGCAGTAAATATTTATAACATTTCAACAATCCTCTTAAACTCAACACCGGTTCCTAGGTCCTTATCATGTTTATTTACATTGGTTAATCACGGTTCCACCTGATCCCGCCTCAAGCTTATGAAACAAAAGGAACAACCAATTGGCTATTTCCTAACCATTTTATACCAAAACCCAAAGAATTTAAAATCAAACCTTTTTCTTCGCTTTTTTTAGAGTTCTTTTGCATACATAACCTAGAGGTTGTCTCAACCAGAGTCACCATCCCCAAGAGCGACTACGTGAGCGTCGATAATTTTAGCATTTTTTTTCTTTTAACTCAATCTAGTGGCAATCTAAATCATAGTCACCATCCCCAATAAAGATTACATAGTCCTCTTCTTTATTTAATCTAGCTCATTTTCTCAATGTTGCACAATTTTTTCATTTAATCAAAAATTCTAAGGCTTTTAGCTTATAACGGTATTCCTTTTACTCTTATTGCTTTATTTCTCCTAGATGAGTACCCACCGGTATCCTAACATATTAATTATTTTAGCTCAAAGGAACCTAAAAACCGGAAGAGCCTACCCATATATCCCAAACTAGACACATGCTCAACTTTATTGGCTCATATTATTATTATTATTTGAGAATCGAACATACTCAACTTTTCTATCATTTTCCGTATTATTTTGCAAACTCTAATTCAAGGACATTTTCAAATTTTTCAATTTTTTTTGGATTTTTTATTTTTCTATTTTTTTTATATTTTTCAATTTTTGGACTCTACTAACACCATGAGTCTATGTACGACTCTATATCCGATCCCTACACTTAAGGTTTGCATTGTCCCTAATGCAGGCATAGAACACGACTCAAAACTAACTAAACTAAAACTAAAAATAAATACTAAATAAAACATACAAAATATATAGTGGAAACGAATTAGCTGATATGCGAGACTGTCAATGTGCTAGTCAATCCCACATATACCCTCCAATCCGAAGACGCTCAGCAAACAATTCCTAATCTCACACGTGAACGGAAGCGGCAACAAATACACCATAACTATCAAACCAAACACAAATATACTAACAAGCATAATAGATAGATAATAGTGTCTCAAAACATCCAACCATCACAATCAACCAACCCATCCCAACCAACCAGTGAAGTCACAGTTTGACATTAGTCCGGATTTATCATTAGTCTATATTTGTCACTTCCGAATTTGTTAGTTGCTCCACAGTTAACCTTGTCCGAATTTGTGATAGGGTCCAAGTTTAAAATTGTTTCGAATTTAGTGAGAATTCTAGATTTAATTAGTAGTCAGGATTTGTTACTTCTCTGAATGCTAGTTCGAACTTAACATCTGTCCGAATTTAACAAGATAAGACTCCAAATTTGTTTAGCAGTCCGGATTTGAACTTGTCCGTATTTAAGGAGTGTGTTAGTGTCCGTATTTGCAGCAACTGTCCGAATTTGTTATTATTTACCATTCCGAATTTGTTAAGTTCAACTGCTCCGAATTTGACACTTGTTTCACAAAGGGGGAAACTTAATCAGCTGACGCATTCGATAATTAATGCATTTGAGTACAGAATTTGTTCTGTGAACAATCTTAGAAAACTGACTGCACAATTAGATTTCTTTGATTTTTAGAAAAAAAGAAAGAAAAAGGCACGGAAATCCCGAAATAGCTTTTGGGCATTTTACATCATTGGATTCGTAATCTGGAGACGAGTCTAATGGTACACTTTAGTAAAACCAAGTTTCGAAAAATATTTTACCCTTTTTAACCAGCCGATTGCGTTAAAAATGTCGAATATGTCAAATCTGAATGAATTGTTGAGGATGGAGCATGAAGTTGGCACTAGGAACAAACAACCAAAGATGATAAAGGTAGAGAATTACCTTACGTGGAAAGACAGGTTTCAGTCATTTATTGAATATCAGGACACACGGATGTGGATCTGTATTCAGGATGGGTACGTAAACCCAACTCATGACTTTGAAGGCATACAACGAGTCACTGCATATGTTAATATGCAAGACGCAGAGAAGAAGATGTATGAAGCTGAGAAGAAAGCCCTTGCTGCAATAAAAATGTCCTTACCTGGTGGCATTAAACATACTTTTAAGAGATACACTACCTCAAAAGAGATGAGGGATGCGTTAGAAAAGAGATATGAGGGCAATGCTGATGTGAAGAAGAACAAGGTTGACCCGTTGAAGAAGCAATTTGTTGTCTTTAAATGCATGAGAAATGAGTCCCTGGAAGATATCATCACAAGATTCTATCATCTAATGTCAGAGATGGACAATTGTGACATAGAGGGATACACTAACATTGAGATAAATGATAAGTTTCTAGATGCTCTACCTGCTAAGTGGGATATCTATACGCTCATGATAAAAGGTGAAGCTGATTATGAGACTAAAGACCTAGAAGAAGTTGTTGGGAAACTGAGAGCTTGTGAGCTCAACATGAAGAAGAAGAAGAAGGAAACAGGGTATGATCAGGTTCAGGATCCGAGAGTTTACAAAGGGATTCCATCTTCATATTCTCACAATGCTTCTAGTGATTCAGCAACCACGCTTCTCTCATGTGAAAATGAGCAGGTTGTGACTAATGCTGACGGTGATGTGTGCTTTGTTACTGCTTCAGGAGGATCAACAGGGGGAAAGATAAAACAAGCCAGTAATCAAAATAGCAGTACTAGGTCTATGCCTTTGAGTGTCAAGGCTGCTGAAGAACATATTGCCTTGCTTGCTTCATTTGTTGCTTCGTATGAGAACTACATTCAGGGAAAAATATCTGATCCAACTACTTTTGATGAAGATTATGATCAAATTGACCCTGATGACCTAGAAGAGATGGATCTAAAGTGGCAGATGGCCATAATCTCTAGAAGAGTTAAGAGATTCATGAATAGGACAGGAAAGAAGTTTGTTGGAGAAAATGTTGCTTGCCTTGCTTGCTTCGTTTGTTGCTTCATATGAGAACTACATTCAAGGAAAAATATCTGATCCAGCTACTTTTGATGAAGATTATGATCAGATTGACCCTGATGACCAAGAAGAGATGGATCTACAGTGGCAGATGGCCATGATCTCTAGAAGAGTTAAGAGATTCATGAATAGGACAGGAAGGAAGTTCTTCGGAAAAAAGTGTTGGTTTTGACAAGTCCAAAGTTAGGTGTTATATCTGTCGGAATTATGGACACTTTGCTAGGGAATGTCAAAGACCAAAAGCAGAGTCTCATCCTAACTCATCATTTCAAAATTCTTCGTGTCAAGGTTCAAGCAACAGGAATGCATCTAACAACAATGGCTCAAGAGCTTTGATCCCCACTACACGAGAGGGTTCTTATGATTGGAGCGTTCATCTAGAAGGTGATGAAAACATTACACAGGCTTTCATGGCAGAGATTGATACAGCTGATGATGCAGGAGTAAAAGTAGATGCTGAAGTAGAGAAAGAGTCTGAAGTTGAAAAGGTTGATGCTGATTGGACAGAAGTTGAAGAGGAAGAGTTAAGGTCTGATGAAGAGAAAGACGCTGAAGATAAAAGGAAGGCCGCTGAATTTGCTGCTTAAATGGCCGACTTGAGCAAATCAACAGGAGAGGTAAGTTCTAATCTTGTTAGTTCAGTTTGTTTAAGATGTCGTGAATTACAAAGTGAGGTTGATAGATTAACAAAACAAAATCAAAGTCTGATAAATGATTTGTCGAGCTTAAAAGAATCAAACTTCTTTGTAAAATAAATGAGTCTTTATATTTTTGAAGAAAATTAAGGGTTATGAAAATGAAATCAATATTTTAACCTGCAAATTAAATGAAAAACTTCAATTATAGACTTAGCTCATGATATAATGACTGAGAAGAAAAAAGATATTTTTGAAAAATGCAAAGAGTTGTCAGAAGCACAACTGAAAATTGTTGAACTTGAAAAGAAATTAAATCAATTCAGAGATTCCTCTTTTGTAATGAAACACATGATAGGTGGCTTGAAGAAAAGTAATGACAAGAAAATCGTGGACTTCTAGGGCTTCAATGAAGTTCCACCACCTCTTAGTCGTGATTATTCGTTCTTGCTAGATGAAGATGATTTAACAGACTTTGTATCAACTACACCTAGTAGTTCCACATCAGAACATGGTGATGTGTCTTCCACATTAGAACATAGTGATGTGTCTAAATATGATGATGCTAGTGTCAAGAAGGAAATTAATAATGAACCCGTTTTGAAAACAAAGAGTGCACTTCCTAAAAATAAAAAGCAAACTTTTGTTAAAAAGGTTAATTTTGTTCAAGGAAGTGATATGAAAAATGAAACAACTGTTATTGAAAGTGAATAGAATGTGCAGTTTGCTAAAAATAAAAATGTAGAAAAATCTGAAATTGAGCAAACTAAACAAGGTCCTTCAATGCAGCTGAACAAGATTCAAGCGATAGTGAGTCTGAACCTATTCAGGGGAAAGACTTCACTAATCCGTTTGCAAATCCGAATATTCAGGGGGAGGTTAGATCCAACCTGGGTGACAATTTAGAAGTTGATACCATTGCTACTACACTAGCAAACAGAGATCATCTAGTTCACATGATTATTGGAGATCCTGCTGCAGGTGTTCAGACAAGAAGAGGTGTGATCGAAGGTTCCTGTTTGTTTGCTTTGATACAGAAGACAGGGATTATCAATGAGTGTTTATATAGCTGCTTCATTGCCCAAGAGGAGCCGAAGAATATGCATATGGCTCTAAAAGACAATTCATGGGTTGAAGCGATGCAAGAGGAGCTAGCTCGGTTCAAGAAGTTAAAAGTTTGGGAGCTAGTTGACTTGTCTAAGGGAGAGAAGGAAATAGGCACCAAGTGGGTGTTTAAGTGCAAGAGGGATGACCGACAGATTGTAACAAGAAACATGGCTCGGTTAGTGGTTAAGGGGTTCAATCAGCAAGAAGGGATTGACTACAATGAAGTGTTTGCACTAGTGGCAAGGTTGGAGGCAATTCATTTGTTCCTAGCCTTCACGTCATTCAAGGGCTTCAAAGTTTACCAACTTGACGTGAAGAGTGCATTTCTTTACGAGAAAGTCCAAAAAGTGGTGTGTGTCTCACAACCTGATGGGTATACTAATCCAGACTATTCAGATTGAGTGTATAAACTAGATAAGGCATTGTATAGATTGCATCAGGCACCTAAGGCGTGGTATGAGACACTGTTAATACATTTGTTAAAGAATGGTTTTGAAAGAGGACAGAATGACAGTACCTGTTCATCAAGCGAGAGAAAGAAGATTTTCTGCTGGTACAGGTATACATGAATGATATCCTTTTTGGGTCATCTGATGAAAGCATGTGTCATGAGTTCGAGCCGGTGATGAAGAGAAAGTTTGAAATGAGTGCGATGTGTGAGTTGTCCTACTTTCTGGGATTACAAGTTGAGCAGAATAAGGATGGGATGTTTATACATCAGACAAAGTATGTGTATGACATTTTGTCACGGTTCAAAATGGAGGATTGTGCTACTTTCAACACACCTATCTGTGAAAATCACAATCTTGGTCTAGATCATGAGAGTGAGGAAAATGTTGATTCGACTCAATACAGGGCAATGATTGGTTCGTTAATGTACTTGACTGCTTCAAGACCAGACATCATGTTTGTTGTGTGTCTCTATGCCAGATATCAAGCGAATCCAAAAGAGTCACATATGAAAGCGGTGAAGCGTATTCTTCATTACTTGAAGGGGAGACCTAAACTTCGGTTGTGGTATCCAGCTGCTAGTGATTTGAAGTTTGTTGCATTCACTGATTCAGACTTTGGAAGATGTAAGTCAAATAGATTGTCTACAACAGGCGGTTGTCAGTTCTTAAGAGGGAGGTTAGTGTCTTGGCAATGCAAGAAGCAGTCTTGCGCGTCTACCTCTACGTGTGAAGCTGAATATATTGTTGCGGGTAGCTGTTGCTCTTAGGTTCTCTAGATACACTAACAGATGCGCGATTACGGTTGAATTTCACTCGTACTCCTATAATGAGAGTAGATAATGCCACTATTTCAATCACAAACATTCCCGTAAAGAACAGTAGAACAAAACATATTGGCATTCGTTATCATTTTATACGGGATTGTGCTGAAAAGAAACTGATTGAACTTCATAGAGTCGATACATTAGATAACCTGGCAGATTTTTACACGAAAGCATTTGACAGGGCTCGTTTTGAACATCTTGTTGAACTCAACAGGATGAGGAATCCTGAATAATTAGTTTTTCATAAGAATTTTGTAAATATTTTATTGCTTTCTTAAAAATTAAAAATAAAAAAATAGAAATCCATAAAAATAAAAAAAATAGAAAATCAAAAATGATTTGTCACAGTGTGAAAAAGAAGGGGGATGATAGTATATCAGCGAGTTAGACAGTTACACTAAATTTGAAATTAAATTTCATAAGTGTGAGAGCAGTGTCACACCCCCAAAAACCACATGCGGAGTGCCACCGCCTGGGGGCGTGACTGACCAGGATCCAGCCACCAATTATACTGAGCAATTTAAGTAATAACATAAGTAGTATTCACCAACCACAGGGTTAGCAAATACCATAACCAAAGTTCAAAAGTTTTAGATTCAAATAGTAGTTTAGGTAAGTAGCGGAAGCATAGACAAAATAGTTTAAAACAAAGTTCATAGTTCAAGTTTATTTAGAACCCAACACATGGGTTAGACGACCACTATACATCCACAAGCTACAAGCTCCTGAGTCACTGGGTACCTGCAAAGCATGTAGCAGGGTATCAACATAATGTTGGCGAGTTCACGAGGTGTCAAGTTTTAGTTTTCGAAAACATATGTTGTTTAGATAAAGCATTTATAATCACGTTATGGGGAGCTACCCCATCTCTAAGCTCACTAAACTGTCGATACCGAAACTGTTGACGTAAAGTTTTTGTGCCCCTAGTCAATGTCCATCATCATTGACCAAGACGCAAGGTCTACTAGTTCACGCCCGATCCCCCCGGTCACGGTGTGAGGTTGTCAAACCTAATAGCGCTATCAACTAATAACCCGTTCGCCCCCGACGATTAATCGGTACTGTAAGCAGGGACTTAATGTGATAGAGTTTCGTTTAGTTTTGCTAGTTGTGATTTATAAATAATATCCAAACGTACCTCCCCCGGAGATAGTAATTTTAAAGTACCCATTCGTATTTCCCTCGGAAATAACAGTTCGAAAGTGTTTTTCCCAAAGTTGGCAGTTTGTCCGTGTCCCTCCCTGGGACGCATGCTTTTAGTGTGTGAACTCACCTTGGGTTGCTCGGCAGATTAGGTTACTTGGTCAAGTACGCTGGTCACCACGTCCGACTAGATGCTCTAAGTGTGAGTGTAAAGGATGGATGAAAAAGCTTCCGAGTTCCAAGAGTCCTTGTGGTAGCTGGCTTGATCCAAGAGAGAGGGAGAGAGAAGAAGGATGTTGCTAGGGTTTTAGTGAGAGGGAAGGAGAGTGTGGGAGTGAGTGTAAGGGAAATGTGGATGATGGCATGGGTTTATATATCAAGTGGTGCTCCCTAATGGGTTCCGAGTGGACCAAGGGAGGTCCACGGCCCAACCGGCCCACTGTTTTACTGTTCACTTGAGACCGGGTGGTCTCGAGTCGTGGTCTCGGTTCGCTACTACTTATACACACAAATATATATTTATTACATACACGTTATCAACACATAGTACATCAAGATAATTCACATCTTTCATTTAATAATTCATTCGTATACACTGTTAATACAAGAGGGTTATTCGGGAAAACCTAGAGTGTCACAAGCAGCTTCATTATATGATGTACCAGTAGGTAAACAACATGAAATAATCAACTTACCAATGTGATATAAACATAACGAACTGTGTATGAGTGGGTAACATATCAGTGGCGTATGGTTCAATGACCTTAAATCTTGCATTGAAAGATTGCCAAAATCCGAGGTTTTGGGTCTTTATACTGTTATTTCATCCAGGGATATCAGGGTTGTCCTTTTGCTGCATCCAGATATATTCTGACCTAGGCACAACGAAGATATCTTAAAAGAGCTAAAATGCCAAAAACCCAGAAATTGAAGATGCTCTCCTAGAGAGTCATTCAAATGTGCAAAATGCATAAATCGTACCAAAATTTGGTATTTGCGCTAACCCTCGTTAGATATTGGTCTCTTTTCTATACGAAAGTACTGACCTGATCACTAAAGTTCTAATGTTGTAAAACAAAACGGATGAATTCGGTATACTCACCTACTATGAGGAAGCTTTGTGCATACCTTGATCGCGGGGGTATGTCCTGAAGTGGGACACGCTAGTACATTAGTATAATATTACCTTAATGTATCACACGGTAATGGAATTTGAAATGTTCATGCGTTTTGTTTCAATGGACAAACAATACTGGTAATCGTCTTGGACTGCTTTTCACGAAAATTACATAATGAATTATCTAATAGGGTGAAAACAGTTTGATTTTGCTAATATGATCTTCTTACCGGTGACTCTCACAAAAATAGAGTGTTTATTTTCTTTGTTAATTCTATTTTGAGTTTTTATTTGCTTTCAAAAAATATAAAAATCCAAAAAGATTTTCCTTTTTCTTTAAAATTCTTAGTGTACGGAAAATGGTTGTTCATGGAGGAGTTGCTATCGATAGGGGGATACAACATTAGAAGATGAGTCCACTTTTAAAATCTTGCATGTTCTAGTGTGTTGGACAATTTTTTGCGTGTTGGTGTTGAATTGGAAGTTGCTTAATCTTTGATACAGTTTTCACATCTCTTGATTAATAATAATAATTTGTTTAACTTTGTTGAAAATTTCTTATGGTTTCTCGAGATGTTTGTTTTATAGTATACAGATTGAAGCAGTGTGTTGCTAAGAAGTTGAAGTAATGAGATGAGGAGTTTGTTGCTGCTTGGTAGAATCCTCCTTCTACAATGCAGAATGGAAGATATGAAGACATACTTGGATGGCTGACTCGGAGATTGAAAGATTTAGTGAGTGAATGCATCAGCTGAGGGGGAGTCTGTTACTGACAGAATTCATGTTAAAGCTGACGCTATCCAAAGACCAAAGACTTGACATTCTGAAGACTAAAGTTCACCTTTGCAAGCTATTGTCAAGCGGGAGTTTGTTGTCATAGGTTTGGTTTGGTCTTTAGATATAATAATCAAGACTTGGACAACATTGAAGACTTGGGTTTCGAGTTTAATGAGGAATTGGAGATTCCGAATATGTGAAGATGTATGAGAAGTCCGAGTTTGTCAAGTTATAAAGATTTCGAGTTTGTGATCAAATAAAGAACTCCGAATATATAAAAATGTCCAAGTCCGAATTTGTATAGCATGGTGAAGTTCGAATTTCTGAGGTTGATGCTTGTCCGAGTTTATGCTTTGTATTGCCTAGTCTGAGTTTGTGTTTTATTAAGTACGTGGGCCTAGCCCAGTTTGCATGGTTGTGTTATATAAACAGTTCTGCATTAGGGTTTTAGGTTAGACACTAGAGAGAGCAGTTACAGAGAGTTAGAGAAAACACAAAGAGTGGTTGTGAGTTCTTGTAATCTTGAGCGACTGTAAATGTTGTGTTTGATAATCATAGAAGATCGGTTTAAAGTGATTGTTTGTGTTCTTCATTGGATTACTTTTTTCTGTGTGAGTGATCTATTAAGGGTTTTCCGCACCCTTGGTTGATTGTCAACCTCGTATCGATCCACGTGTGATAGGGACCTGCATATTGTTTCTTGATGGTTTTTTCGATTATTTCCAGATCCCCATTGCAACCGAGGATCAGGAGAAAACCACCTTTATATGTCCGTATGGAACATTTGCGTATTGTTGCATGCCCTTTGTACTATGTAACGCTCCTGTGACTTTTCAGAGATGTATGATGGCGATTTTTCTTGATATGATAGAGAGCTCTATGGAGGTGTTCATAGATGATTTTTTAGTGTTTGGGAGCTTTTTGATCATTGTTTAGGCAATCTAGAGCGGATGTTAGCTAGATGTTAGAAGATGAGGTTGAAGTTGAACGGGAAGTGTCACTTTATGGTGAAAGAGGGCATAGTTTTAGGGCATTAGATTTCAGGTGTTGGTGTAGAGGTAGATAAAGCTAAGATAGAAACCTTTTCTCGGTTACCACCACCTTCTATGAAATTTGTTAGGAGTTTCTTAGGTCATGCGGGTTTTTATCATAGGTTCATTAACGATTTCTCAAAGATTGCACGGCTGATGACACAACTCCTTGAGAAAGATGTCGTATTCGACTTTAATATGGAGTGTGTGAGGCATTTGAGACGCTGAAGGAGAAGTTAGTTAGTGCTCCTATACTTGTTGCCCCCCAATTGGAGCTTTCCTTGTGAGCTCATGTTTGACTCTTAATGATGCCTAGGAGAACTGTTGATGCATTTTTGTGTCTGTCACTAGTCTTGTAATTTACGATGTATTTTGTACGGTCTTTTATCGTTTATCGAGTCTGTATTCGCAGTCGACCAAGTCGGATATCCTCCTATCCGCTTGTGTCCGACTTATTTGTCTCGTCTGTTATGTAATAGTCTTTGAACAATGCATGTTGCATGTTAAGGGTATTCCTGTCAAATATTTGTGCCTATTTGTGCCTGCTGTTTGCTGTCCGTTTGCAGCAAACAGTTAACAATTTGTAGCCTTCGACGAAACAGATGTGTTTCGTCAAACACTTGTCGACGAAACAGACTTTGGTCTGTTGTTTCTGTTTCGTCATGATCAGCGACGAAACAGATGTGTTTCGTCGTCTGATGGGCTTGTGTTGTGGGCCAGTTGTGTTTCGTCGGCCCACTTAGTGTTTCGTCGATGGTCTTTGGCCCAGCTGCTATATAAAGGCACATTCTGTGTCAGTTACAACTTAGAGATGAGAGAATACCCTGAAAGTTACTTTGTCTAGACTGTGTTTGTATAAGTTGCATTCTCATCCAGTTTAATCAAACGATTGTGTTTCTTTGGTTAAACCTTTGTTCTTACTGTGTTCTATGTTTGATTTGGCTTAGTTACGTGGATTCCGCACACGTGACTTTGTTTGTTATAAACAAGGGTTTGGTTGTGTAAATCGAACCTCCGATTTCGGGACCTACAAGTGGTATCAGAGCAGAAGGCTCTTATCCTTGTTTAAAATCAAACATAGTTTGGTTTTTATCAAGTGTTTGTGTGTGTTTCTCAGAAAAGTGTTCTTGAAAACTCATATTTTCCAGAAAAGTACTTCAAGAATCTGTTCAAACATGGTTGTTTACTAAAGAGTTTTATCAAAAACCCCGTTAGATTGTTTGTTTGTGTGATAAACCGGGTTTTTATTGAAAGTCTTGTGCATTTTCGTGTTTCGGAAAACTTATCGGTGACCGGAAAATTAATAATTTCTGGGTTTGTTCTTTACATATTCAAGTTGTTCTTGAATATCCATTGGGTTTTGATTTAAAACTTTAAACTGAAAAGAATTAAAGAAACCATTAAAATATTGTTACCATACCTTGGTTGGTAGCTTTAGCATGGGTTAAAGTGAGAAAAGTCGTGTGAGTTGACAGTCTGTGGATAAGATTTGACCTACCTCACCAACTCTCTGGTTACCTTTTTCAACGAAACAGACCACGACGAATCAAAACAATCGAAGAAACAAAAGCGTTTCGCCGATAACAATCTGCGATGAAACAAAAGTGTTTCGCCAAAAGCATATTCGACGAAACGAAAGCGTTTCGTCAAAAGAGTCTTCGACGAAACACACTCTGTTTCGTCATAAGTGATCTTGACAAAACAGAATCTGTTTCGTGGGAAGTGTTTCGTCGTGTGGGATATCATTTTTAAACAGAAGGTTTGCAAATCTATCATAACATTGTGTTTTCAAGTTTTTGATCAGGCATTCTTCTTGTACACATTGAAGATGAGTTGCACAAGTCCGTGGGACTGAAGTACGGACCCACGACCAGGTCAAAGTTCGAATCAGACATCTATCGCCTCATACTTAGCAAACTCCATACCTCAACAACAACCTTCCATAAGTGCAAGTCAATGGGCCTTGGTATCAAATCAAAACCAAAGCATTCAAAATCTCTTGCTGAGCGAGAGTGAGATGGGTAGCAACAATCGCCCGCCCAAGTTAAATCACATGAATGATTATCCATCATGGAAGGGACGTTTCCATACCTATGTTCAAGGGCAAAGTACCGAACTTTGGACGTGTTTCATTAATGCAGCCAACCCTGCCCTCGAAGTAGCAGCATCAACTTCAGCAGGTTATGCTAATATGCTTGAAGATGATAAGAAAGCATATGACTTGGAGAAAAAGGCGTTTGCTATTCTTACACAAGCGCTTCACAAAGAAATCTATCATCAATTTGGATATTGTAAGACCACGAAAAGCCTATGGGATGCATTGGTAGCGAGAGGAGAAGGGAATGTAGCTTCTAGGAAGACTCGCCATGATTTGTTAAGGAAAGAGTTTGAATCATTTCAGTTCTTGGAAAATGAAACCCTAGATGATATGACTTCTCGTTTCTATCATTTGATTAGTGAAATGAGTTCTTACAATGTTAATGCTACCCATCAGGAAATGATTGCTCGGTTTGCTGATGCTTTACCTCCTAAGTGGAGTCCATTCATTAACATACGGGTGCACTGGATGCAGCCAATGCCAGTCTCTATGAATTCATTCAGAAGTTAGAGCACAAGAATGAAGAAGAAATTCGGAAGGCTAAAAGAATTGCAGCTGCACCTCCTCAAAATACAGAAATGTATTTGCCTGGTTAATGGTCCTTCAGCTAGTTCTAGTTCAGTTCAGCAACCGAAGCTTAAAATGGCATTTGTATCCAATACAAACTCTTCTCCGTTTCCACAGTTCAATCAAGCACAACCACAGTGGGAACAAAGTGCTTATCTTTCACAATCCATTCCTACACCTCAAGTTACCACTGCTCAACCACAGTTCGATCAAAGTGCCCATCTTTCACAATCAATACCCACACCTCAAGCACAACCACAACAACAAGCTCATTATACCAACAATCCTCCACCCCTAAACCCTAACATGGTCAGAGTAGATACTTCAAACCTCTCACAAGTTAGCATTGAAGTAGCAAAGGAGCATATGGAACTCATTAATACAATGGTCAGTGCTTACTGCGGGTTGGTCGCAGGTCAAATTGGAAACATCAATATGACCAATGAAGATTATCAACTGATCGACAAGGATGAAATGGAGTTAATGGATATCAAATGGGCATTTGCAAGTGCAGTTAGAAGGGCAAAGGACTTCATGGCTCGAACTGGAAGAACTTCGTTGGAAGGCAAAAAGGATACGAAGTACGGGTTTGATATAAATGCAGTCACATGTTTCAATTGTGGCGAGAAAGGGCACTTCAAATGTGAGTGCACCCGAGCAACCAAACAAGGCAATCATAACCCATTCAGAAACTAGACGAGTACTTCAAATGTCAATGCCCATCAAGAGAATCGTGAAAGAAGGATTGTAGCAGTGAATAACCATCAGAACCAATCTGCACCATCAAATCCCAATCGAGCATTGACCGTTCAAGCTGACGAAGGGTGTGACTGGTCTGTACAGTTTGGGGAAGGTGATCAAGGAGGAGGAACAACATGTTATGCAAAGATCATCAATCACATCAAGCACATTCATAAGGAGGAATTTTCTGAAAGTGACGACAGTTCGGGTTATACCGGGAGTTCTGATGAAGAAAGTTCTATTTCGGGAGATGATCACTCTGATTCTGATGTGAAGGAAGAAGCAAGTTCTGATGTTGAAGACTTGTTAAATGAAGCTGAGGAGTTGAAATGTCAAAAATTAGTTCTGATCAAGAAGGCTGCTGTAGCATCTAAGGAAATGGAGAAATTCTTCTCTAAAGATGGGTCCTTTTCTTTTCATACTGCCTTTATAGCAAATGTCTCAGCCTCTACGAGTCAGGTAAATTCTGAAACTCCTGCTCCTAGTGTTTGTAAATCTTGTGCAGATATGAAGCTTGAATCCGAAAAGCTTCATAGTCATAATCAAAGTTTGGTTATTGAACTGTCTAAGTGCAAGGAGGATAATATGGCTTTAGTTCGAAACGAAAAGGAATTTAAATCTGTAATCGAAACCTTAAAGAAAAGCGTTTCCGAAGTTAACAAAGTGGTTTATCATAAACAAGTTAGCATAAAAGATTACATAAACATTGTTGAGGAAACCAAAAAGGAACTAGCCATTGCCAAATGCGAGCATGATGCTATCAAGCAAAAATTGGAGAGTTATTCTAACTCCCGATTTGTGCTTGATCACATCATCGATGTTCAACAACTGAATGGAAACAAGAAAGGCGTAGGGTATGAGAAATGTCCGCCCCCTTTGAGACACAACTATACCAAAATGCCTGATGAAGAGGATATGCCACGGTATGAACCCAGTGTACCTCTTGATTATGAGGAATTTTCTACTGGCCTAGGGTTCAAACCGGACAGTTCTTCAAACACATCATCTGAGCAACCAGAAACCTCAACATCTACGAAACAAAGTCCTCCAATCTTTGAGGACTATGAGTCGTCTGATGATGAATCTGAATCAGATATTAGTGATCAGGATAAATCACTTAACAAGATGAAAGGAGTAGAAATTCCACTTGAAAATCATATTCTTTGTAATCCTGATACTCCTGCTGTTCAACCTGTGGTCAAACAAGTGATAGATCCTGTCAAGAATGACAAGACATCTGTGTCTACCATTAAGAGCAGTAATGTGTTGTACACTTTGGTTGGTGATTCTAGAATCTATTCAGATCACGGTTTTCCAATTAAAAATGTCAATCCATCTTCGATTGATAAAGTTTTTGAAGATAACACAAACAAGGTTTGGGAAAAACACTTCCAGGAATCGTTGTAACTCAATGTGATCCAGTTCCTAAGGCTGAGATTAGAAAACAATTTGGAAATAAAAAAACCACCAACAAAGCAACAACCTATTGCTTCTAAGGGTAAACAAGCAGAAAGGCGAGCTCAAAAGCCTAACATTTCTCAATCGAAATCTGAAACAAAAGGAGCTCGTTATCAAAAGAAAGCAAAAGATGTCAAATTCGTAGCATCAAAGGGTATGGATAAAATTGAGACTTTTGAAAACAATTCAAATACCGATTTTGTACGACAAGTCACGATTTTAAAACGTAACAGTGAAAACAATTACACTCAACATACAAACGGGTGTGATGAGAAAGCAAGCACCTCAGATTCTACGGGTTCGACATCTGTTGGTCAATCAAATTCTCCTAAGTTTGTGGAAAGGAGAACATGTTTTAAATGTGGGGAGGTTGGGCATATCATTAAGAATTGCACAAACGCTCCAAAAGATAAATTTGTTGAGAAAGCACCACCTGAAAAGGTTCACCCTCAACGTCGTCCAGTTTCACCAAAACATGATAAACGAACTGTTAAAGAACAAGAAACGAAACAACGACGTAAGAACATAAAAGCTGTTGAAAAGGCTTTAAAATCTGAAGTCAAAACAGTAAAAAGGGAACCAAGTGTTTCACAACCATTAAAACTAGAAGCTTCAAAATCTGTTTACAACACTCAATCTGGTAAACAAAAACAAACTTGGAAACCTAAGACGGGTGATAGTTCAGGGGGAGCTGCTGTTTTTGAGAATCATCAAGAAATTGAGATCACTTTTCGTGATGCTCAGGGACGACCCAAGACCACTAAGGCTTGGGTCCCCATCCTCAACTGATCTTTCAATGATATGTGCAGGATGTTCCAGGAGGAACTATTAATAGTCATTGGATTGTTGATAGTGGAGCATCCAGGCACATGACAGGCGACTTACGGCTTCTATATGATGTGAGAAATATTAGAGGAGGCTATGTCGCATTTGCGGGAGACAAAGGCGGATACATCACTGGAGAGGGAAGTATCTCCAATGGTATTGTGTGTTTCGATAAGATCAATTATGTTCGTCAAATTGATCATAATCTTCTCAGTGTGTCGCAAATCTGCGATAAAAAGTTCACCGTGCATTTCGATGATGCCGGTTGTTATGTGCTTAAACCTGGTTTCAAGATTCCTAAAGAATGGATTCTCTTATCGGCTCCAAGAGTTAATGATCTCTATATTCTTGATATGAGCCAAGCGATTACAACATCTGCACAAGTCACTTGTTTTGTCTCTAAAGCCACAGAAAAGGAGTCTATATCTTGGCACAGAAGAATGGGGCACATTCACTTGAGGAAGATGAACCATTTGGTGAAAAACAATCTTGTGAATGGTGTGCCTGTGAGAAGTTTTCATTTACAGGATATCTGTGTTTCGTGCCAGAAAGGGAAGCCAACAAAGAAGTCTCACCCTTTGAAGAAAATCAATACTGTTAGCATGCTTCTCGAACATCTTCATATGGACCTGTTTGGACCTATGAAACACAAGACAACTTTCGGGGATGCTTACTGTCTGGTGGTTACTGACGATTATTCTAGATTTTCTTGGGTATCTTTTATGGCACACAAAAGTGATACTCCTGGCATCCTCAAAGATCTTCTTACAATGTTGGAGAATCTCTACACGTTGAAAGTTAAGAGGATCAGAAGCGACAATGGAACAGAGTTCAAAAATCATGTGATGGATGAGTTCTGTACCTCTAAAGGGATTCTGCATGAATACAGTTCTCGCTACACTCCACAACAAAACGGTGTCGCTGAGAGGAAGAATCGGACGATAATTGAAACTGCAAGAACAATGTTGGTAGAGTCGGAACTCCCTGTTCAATTCTGGGGGGAGGCTCTGTCGACTGCGTGCTACACATTAAACCGAGTTCTTACAGTTAAGAGACATGGCAAAACTTGTTTCGAACTTCTACAGAAAAGGAAATCGGATCTTTCTTACTTAGAACCGTTTAGCGCTCCATGTACTATGATTGAGCCGGATGGAAAGTTTGGCGCGAAAGCTACGATGGTTTCTTCCTTGGATATGCAACTCCAAATTTTCGTGTATGGAATCTGGCAACCAAAAAGATTGAACTATGGAGTGAAGTAAGGGTTCAAAGGTACACAAGTCCTGTTAGAGCTCCGGGTGATCCTTGGATGTTCGATTACGATGGACTGTTTGACTCCTTTAATCTGCCAACCTTTGACGAAGAATCTGCAGCTGCTAGAATGTTATTTGATAGTGACAACGCTGCTGACTCGCCATTGGTTAGACCTGTTATCGTTAACCCTCAAGGTTCTTCTTCGGTTAACAATACGGTACAAAATGAGGTATTTGAAGATGCTACGGATTACAATGAGTCATGGGAAGATGATGAATATCATGATGCGGCAGAAGGATCTTCAGCTCCAGTTGCTCCTGTTCAAGGTGCTTCTTTGGAAACTCCTCATGTGCAGAATGTAGATACTGCTGAAGGAAATGCATCCACTTCTACACATATTCCAGGTGTGGAATTGGTTGTTGATCTTAATCTTAACAATTTGGGTATCAATGCTCGTGTTCTTGAAAATCCTGAAATGAGGATTCACGATACCCATCCTCAGCAGAATATTATAGGAGATGTCCATCGCGGTGTGCAGACGCGTAATCAGCTGAGAAATAACCAGAATGCTGGTTTATATTAAGCCATCAGAGAATTTGGTCTTCAAAATGATTGGTCCTTCGCGTGTTACGTTTCACAAGAAGAACCGAAATCTTGGAAAGAAGCCTTAAAGGATAATGCTTGGGTTGAAGCCATGCAGGACGAACTGCAGCAATTTCAAAAGCTTGGTGTTTGGAAGCTTGTTGAAAGGCCGGAGAATTACAAGAAAATTGGCACTCGCTGGGTTTTTAAATGCAAGAAGGACGATCGTGGAGTAGTTATTCGTAACAAGGCGAGACTAGTGGTTCAAGGTTTTCGCCAGATTGAGGGGATTGACTACAATGAAGTTTATGCACCAGTTGCACGTCTGGAAGCTATTCAGATCTTTCTTGCTTATGCTTCTTTCAAAGGATTCAAAGTCTACCAGATGGATGTCAAAAGTGCTTTTCTTCATGGGATAGTTCAAGAAGAGGTGTACGTCGAACAACCTCCAGGCTTTGAAGATCCTATTCACCCCGATCGGGTCTGGTTGCTCAACAAAGCTCTTTATGGTTTACATCAAGCACCTAGAGCTTGGTACGCAACCTTATCCAACTATCTTCTGGAGAATGGATTTCGACGAGGTCTTATCGATTGCACTCTCTTTATCAAGGAACAAGATGGAGATCTTCTGTTGGTACAGGTATACGTTGATGATATCATATTTGGTTCTACTAATGATTCTTTGTACAGGCAATTCGAACGTATTATGCAGGAAAAGTTCGAGATGAGCGCTATGGGGGAGATGACTTTCTTTTTGGGCCTACAAGTTCAGCAAACCGAGTCTGGGATATTCATCCATCAAACTAAATATGTTGGTGACATCTTGAGCCGGTTCCAGATGTCAGATGCAACGTCCATTGGTACCCCACTTCCGCAGAATCACGGGATTACTCCGGACTTGAAGGGTGAAAGCATCAACTCTTCATATTATCGCGCCATGATCGGATCTCTCATGTATCTCACTGCTTCGAGGCCTGACATCATGTATCCAACGTGCCTGCTTGCAAGATATCAAGCCAACCCGAAGGCCTCTCATCTGTCAGCTGTTAAAAGGATTTTTCGCTATTTGAAGGGATGCCCAGACACCGGTCTTTGGTACCCTAGGGATGATAGCTTTAACTTGACTGCATACAGTGATTCTGATTTCGGTGGTTGCAAAATTGATGGCAAATCAACAACAGCAGGATGTCAATTCTTAGGAAATCGCCTAGTTACGTGGCAGTGCAAGAAGCAAACGTGTGTTGCTACATCAACTTATGAAGCAGAATACATTGCTGCCTCCAGTTGTTGTTCCCAAATCTTGTGGATACAACAACAAATGCGCGACTACGGTTTTGAATTCCTATCTACTCCTATTTTTGTTGATAACAGTGCAACCTTACAAATCACTAGAAATCCTGTTCAGCATTCCAAGACCAAACACATCGAAATTAAATATCACTTCATACGTGATTGTTTTGACAAAAGATTAATTGATGTCGTTCATATCCCCACCGATCACCAACGTGCCGACCTGTTTACAAAAGCATTTGATAAATCACGGTTTGATTATCTACTTTTGGTCAATGGCATTAAGGTGATACCCGAGTAAACTTCTTTGGCTAATCATTTTTGTAAATATTTTCTTTCAAAATTCTAAAAAAAAAATACAAAAAGATTTTCATTTTCGTAACCTTTCAGCATTTTAGGGGGAGAAAATTTCAAGAAAATACAAAAACATTTGAAAAACTCAAAAATCCAAAAAGATGTCTTTATGTTCTGTCTTTTCGTTTGAAAAATTCAAAAATTAAAAAAAATCTGAAAAATTCAAAAAAATTAGAAAACCCAAAAATGAGTTTCTTGGAAAAAGGAAGATGATGATATTCACTGGTGTGGTCGGTCAACATGGTCAAAAATGTTAAGCAAATGATAAGTATCTCTACTAATGATGTATCGGTAGGCTCACAATCAAACTAAAATGTGCAGGATGATACAAACCTAACAGACTTCAAGTCAGGTAGGAACCATTCATTGGCATATGGTCTTGGTACCGAAATTTCGTTTGATAGATTGTCGAGGTTCTGAGATATTCGGTCTTTATGCTGCTTATCATCTGGGTATCATGGTTGTATCTTTTACCGAAAAATAACAGGGTCGCAAGTCTAGATCTTCCATGATACTATACATACGTGTACATATTGCATTCGACCTCAATAAGTGATCAACAATCACATGTCCCTCAATAAGTGATAATATATCACATTTATCTGGGAGTCAAGTTCGTCTCTCTGCTGTACGAAAGTACTGACCTGTTCACGGACTTGCTATTGTGCCCTTCATGCATCTGAAAATCAAGTTCCTCATCAATAAGTGATTCTATCACATAGGGCTTGTTTTCAAATCAAAATAAGTGAGTATCTCACATCTTTATACGGTCAAACAGATGATAATCGGTATACTCACCGGTAAGATGAATCCTCGTGCATACCTTGATACGGGAATGTGTCGTGAGTGGATTCACATCGACTTGTAAGTATAATCCTTACCGTAAATCGTATCTCCAAATTGTGATTACGTTTGATAAGCTTGAGTTTATGTGGACAACAATACCGATAATCGAGGTAGTATACTTATCAAGAACCTTGAACAGAAATCAAAATCATGTTGACTAAGACCGTAAGCCGGTATGATTCCTTATCCTTGAAAGTCGCAAAAGGTTGCACTTGTACAGTTGTTTATCTCTTTCAATTGCATTTCGTTTAGTTTTCCATGTTTTAAATTTGTTTGTAGTGTAGTGTGCAAGTTCAGTTCTGATTAAGCCAAAGTTGTTGCTTGGTGTTTATGCCGGAAGCCTGAAACCTACTTCATAAAACGTCCTTGCATTTGAAAACTCAAACAAAATGGCAAAATGTTCAATTAATTAAAATCTGTGCAGTGTGCAAAATTGTCATGCCTTGGTATTTCTGAAAAATGTTGTCGACGAATCAAAAGTGTGGTCGAAGAAACAGATTGGGTACGACGAAACAGATTGGTCAAAGTCAAAATGTCAACACTTGGTCAAACTGTTTCGGTCAGCGACGAAACAACCCGTTTCGTCGAGGATATGGCGAAACAGAATGGCCCATGTGTGTTTCGTCATGGGCTAAGTTTACAAGCCCAAGCCCAAGCCCATCTTGTCTGTTTCGTCAAGGCCCAATTCCGTTTCGTCGAGTTCTCTGTTTCGTCGGCTGGAGTCGGTGTATAAAGGGTCCCAGTGGGTCAGAAGGTGTTCACTTTTTCAAACATCAACTGTTCATCTTCTCCAAACACCCCATACCCCCATACTTCCGGTCACCCACTAAATCACTCATATCATCCATTTTTCTTGCAAATCTCACTGAAATCAAAGGTACAAATGTGTTGATGATTATGTTTATTACAGTTTGAACCGTCGGTTTTGTCAGAAACCCTCGGAGTCCCTCACAGATCTTATTCTTCTTGACACTTTGTATTTTGATGTTGAACTTGTCGTAGTTTCTACCTATATCAGTTATATCTAGGGTTTATGTATCTATGTTTGCCTTGATTTGGGTTTGGGTTATGTAACAAAAACAGAGGGTTGTGGTTTGTTATGGGTTTGGTATTTTAAAGGGGTTTTTGACCGAAAACAGTATCCTCATTAGTATTTGGGTATGATTCCTACTTGGTTTGGGTTATTCAAAGCACTGAGTTTGATTTATGATGATCTGCAATCCGTTTAAAGCCCATACGGCGAAACGGCCAGTTTTCAGAACCCTAACCACGGCGAAACAGATAGTCGGCGAAACAAAATAGTCAACGAAACGAATCTGTTTCTTCGAACAACTGGTCAACGAAACAAAATACTCCGTTTCGTCGAAGACATGATCGACGAAACAGAATGGTCAACGAAACAGAGCTGGTCAACTGTCAAATTTTGTTTTGTCAAACATGATTCTGTTTCGTCGAAGACCTCCTGTTTCGTCATCCATGCCTTAGGAAATTTCACAGTTTGTTATTTGTTCACAGTAGACATGGTTTGATAGGTTAACTGTCAATTGGTACATGAACTTGTATCCATACATGTCTAAATGCATATGTGATGTAATTGTGCTTATTGTGGACATTTCCAATTTCAGATGGCACCGAAAGAAGGCAAACAGAAACCCGCAACAAAGAAGGAGAACAAAACTGAAGAGGAGATTATGTCTGAAAAGCGCCATAATCAAATCGCCTATTTGGATCCGGAAGAAAAGCTTGCTGAACTGAAAGATATCACAAAATGGATCAGGGAGTCGCGGATAAATTATGATGTCACTTTCTCGACGCCGGTTTACAAGTCTCTTATCAAGGCGTTCTGGGATTCCGCAAGCGTTGTGCAAGTGGATGGAAAGGATGGTATCAGAGGCCGTGTGAACAATTTGGATGTGATCGTATCTCCGGATGTTCTGAATGAAGTGCTACAACTACAAGACCATCCGGACGCTCCAGATTCTATTCCAATTATGTGTACGCGAGGCTGCTTGTTACGCATGAAATGTACCGGAGACATCTTCAGCACTCAAATCAACAAGGGTGATCTGCCGTTACACTACAAGTTTTTGCTACACGTTCTCATTCAGTGCCTTAGCAATAGACGTGTCGGATATGACATGGCTGGCAACTATCTAGTTGGTTTTATGGTGGCGTTGGTGCTAAACAAACCGTTTAGCATCTCAAGGTACATCTTCGGCAACATGAAAGAAAACAAGACGAGAACTGGGAGTAGGATAACCGGGAACAAGTTCTGGATGTATCCACGGTTTCTTCAAATGGTTATGAATATCCAACATCCTGGTCTTCCTAAAGCCGATAACGATGTTCTGAAGATAGAGGTGATGAACTTCAATTCTTTAAGGATTATCAAGAATCTTGCGCACAAAAGATACAAAGAAAGTGATCCTCCAAGAAAGTTGTTCGGTGCGCTAGGAAACACTGCCTACATTGCTCCTGAAGAAAACAAATGGCATCACGATGACAATGAATCAGATGATGAAGAGCCGGAGTTGAAAAGAAGAATGAGTGAAAAGTTCGGTCCAGATCCAATTGATTCGGAGAGTGATAGTGATGATGAAGGTGATGATGGTGGTGATACAGGTGCCGTTGGTGCATCTAGTGTTGGAACTACTGGTGGTACATCAGCGGGTGGTACATCAGCAGGTGGAGTGTCAGCGGGTGATACATCAGCCGGTGGTGATGACGAGGCTAATTCTGATTCTGATTCTGATGATGATTATCTGATCGAACCTGGATACGAGATGTATCTCGATGAACATGGTGTAAAGAGATTCAGGAAGATTCGACAAGAAGATGATCCAGAATACGTTCCTTCTGATTCTGAAACGGAACGTCTAAGGAAAAGGAAAGCAGAAAAATCTGCAGAACATCAGAAAAAGAAGAAAGCTCGAAAATATTTGAGTACCTCTGCCCGGGGATCTGTTCCACAAGCACCAGTTCAAGAACCACCTGTGGTATCTTCAGCTCCTGAAACTCAAACAGTATCTCCTCAGGCTATTCCACAAAGATCCATGGCTGAAGCAATTAGAGCAACAACTTCTCAGCCTAGTGGTGAGCGTCAAAGGATCTACTCGGAAATGACTCAAGATGAGAAGAATAACTTTCTATTCTCTCAGCTTGAAGCAACGGCGGATCGTATTCAAAGACAGACGGACTTCATCAGGATCACGAAAAACGATCAGATCACTCATCAGGTAGACATAGATAAGTTGAAGTCCACGGTTGGCGAACAACAAGCTGTAATACAACGCCAACAAGCTGAGATTGATCAACTTAAAGATGAAAACGTCCGTTTAAGAGCAGCAGACGAAGAACGACAAAGAAGTAGCTCTGTACTTCAGAAGCTGGCTGAAGATCTTAGAAGTAGATGTGATGTCATGAAAGCGTGGTATGACTCGCGAAATACCACACTACTTGAAGGGGCTAAGAAGTTAAACACTGGCTACGAGTTTCTTCGAACTCGGGTTGCTACACTGTGGGAGGATAGATGTAAGCAGCAAGAAATACTGAAGAAAAGGGATGATGATCCTGAGGATCAAGGGAATCCTGATCCCTCTGCTACATCACAGCAACCGACAGCAGCTACATCTTCCGCAATTATTGTTGCTCAGCCACCAACAGTTGAATCTACTCAAGGAACTTCTTCTGGAGCAGCTGAAGAAGTACAACAAATTGAAGGTACATCTTATATTCCTAGCAGTGCTGATCTTGCATTGTAGGTTATTCATCCATTCACCGGTGAATTGCTTGAGGAAGGTGAAATTGTTGAAGATCTCTCACAACAGCAGTTGATTACCCTAAATGCAATGAGAGATATAGATGATGATGAGATTGAAAAGATGCCTAGTGAGCCGGAATCTTCAAATGTTGAAAACATCAAAGAAATTGTCTTCGAGGGAAATGTGAAGAAGTCTTCGTATGTTCGACAAGATGGAACTGAGTTTGCCCCGTTTGATGAAGACTGGTTAAAAGACAATGTAGAAGACATTGATGAGCATCTGAAGAACCGCGATTCATCAGAAAATGCCACCGATGCATTCTCCGCGTGGCGTCAACGGTTCTTGTCAAAGATTTCCAAGCCCGTGCCTGAAGCTGCTCAAGTTGATACTTACGGTTTGAGAAAGTGAAGCTTAGCAGGAGAATCCTATGTTGGTTGTTTGTGAAGGAAATACATTGTTTTGCAATTAAGCGGGAGTTTGGAATCCAATACTTTCGGTCTTTACTGAGCATTCTGTCTTTGCCATTTTATGACGTGGCCGCTTTGACAAAGATAGAGCTCATCAATCGCTCAAAATATGATGGTGCAACGTTATTCGAGTGACTGATCAAGTTGAACAAGAAGTCTGGATGGAAGGACAAATCGTACAAACCTCAGTTCCCCATCTATCAACAAATCAAGTTTACGCTTGATCCGGCAACCAACACTGGCAGATACAAGCTTGTTTACGAGCCGGTGAAAGTGGTAGACAAGATTCCCTTGATGCCAATGAGGCAAGACTTTCTGGGTGAAATGCGTTTATGGTGTTATGATTCCGACACACATGAGGCAGTGATCGTTTTTAATGGCGATCAAGAGAATTTCAGGATGTTGGATCCAATGTGGATAGTTAATATGTCCGCATCCGACATTAACAAGTTGTACCGGCATGACATATTCTATGAAGACAAGGACGCACATCAGGCGTTAAAATTTCAGCGCGTCGCTTGCTTCTGTTACTACAGGGGAATACATTCGGGCAGTTCATGGTCCGAACGACACTGAAGAAGGAAGATTTAAAGACCGAAGACGAGTAACAGACAAGGGGGAGTTTGTTGATGCATTTTTGTGTCTGTCACTAGTCTTGTAATTTACGATGTATTTTGTACGGTCTTTTATCGTTTATCGAGTCTGTATTCGCAGTCGACCAAGTCGGATATCCTCCTATCCGCTTGTGTCCGACTTATTTGTCTCATCTGTTATGTAATAGTCTTTGAACAATGCATGTTGCATGTTAAGGGTATTTCTGTCAAATATTTGTGCCAATTTGTGCCTGCTGTTTGCTGTCTGTTTGCAGCAAACAGTTAACAATTTGCAGCCTTCGACGAAACAGATGTGTTTCGTCGAACACTTGTCGACGAAACAGACTTTGGTCTGTTGTTTCTGTTTCGTCATGATCAGCGACGAAACAGATGTGTTTCGTCGTCTGATGGGCTTCTGTTGTGGGCCAGTTGTGTTTCGTCGGCCCACTTAGTATTTCGTCGATGGTCTTTGGCCCAGCTGCTATATAAAGGCACAGTCTGTCTCAGTTACAACTTAGAGATGAGAGAATACCCTGAAAGTTACTTTGTCTAGACTGTGTTTGTATCAGTTGCATTCTCATCCAGTTTAATCAAACGATTGTGTTTCTTTGGTTAAACCTTTGTTCTTACTGTGTTCTATGTAGGGATGGCAAAAATACCCGAGCCCGACGGGTATACCCGAAACCCGACACAAATGGGACGGGTATACCCGATACCCGACGGGTATTGGGCCGGGTATGGGATTAGTTTTAAAAATTTTCGCGGGTATGGGTCGGGTATGGGATTAGGTGATACCCGACCCGATTACCCGAAACCACATACCCGTTCCCGAACTATATACCCGATCATATACCCGATTTTTTAATTTATACTTTTATTTTCCATTAACTCTTGTCTATTAGTGATTTATTTTAGTATGTTCATAATGTGAAAAAATAAATTTTCTTTTAGTATATGCATTTGATAATAGTATTTATATTTCATATGTTGTGAAGTATATGCATGTGAGTGTATAAGTATCATAAAGTTATTATTAATTTATGATAAAACTTATATGTTTGTAATGTATATTTTTAATTTACAATAGTTGTTGTATAAATAAAATAATATAATAATTACAATAGTAATAAAATGTATTTAGAAATTCCAACGTATATCTTTTAACAAACTGATGGGTAAACCCGATACCCGCGGTTATACCCGATACCCGACGGGTAATTACCCGACAAATACCCGACGGGTATTGGGTCGGGTATGGGACGTGATTTTATAACCGGGTACGGGTATGGGATTACCAATACCCGACCCGAACCCGACCCATTGCCATCCCTGGTTCTATGTTTGATTTGGCTTAGTTACGTGGATTCCGCACACGTGACTTTGTTTGTTATAAACAAGGGTTTGGTTGTGTAAATCGATCCTCCGATTTCGGGACCTACAAGAACTACACTACCACCGAAAAAGAGTTCCTATCGGTGGTTTATGCTTTCGATAAGTTTCGGTTCTATCTAATTCTTTCTAAGACCATCGTTTATTCTGATCATGCGACATTGAAATACTTGTTCAATAAAAATGATGCAAAGCCGTGACTAATTTGGTAGGTCTTACTCCTTTCTGAGTTTAGTATTGAGTTGAGGTAGAAGAACAGTGCTGAGAATGTGGCCGTTGATCATTTGTCTAGGTTAGAGAAGTCGGTGGCGAGGAGAGCGAGAGTAGAGCGATTGGCGATTCCTTTCCCCATAGTCTTTGTGTGGAGTTTCTACGAGAGAGCATAAGTCTTTGTGTGGAGTGACAATTGAGAGAGAGGAATATGGGTTTCCTTGGTACGCCGAATTGCGAACTATCTTTCTTGTGGTTTCCTAAGGGATGACATCACGTACCAACAAAAAAAGAAATTATTTGCGGACGTGAAACATTACCTTTCGGATGACCCTCATCTTTTTAGGATCGGTGCAGACCAAGTGGTTCGTAGGTGTGTTAGTGGTAGAGAAGCGGAAGACGTGTTGAAGCATTGTCATGAGGGACCTACGGGAGGCCATCACGGAGCGTTATTGACCACTAGAAAAGTTTTTGACTCATGGTTCTATTGGTTGCCAATCTTTAAGGACACGACTTCATATGTTAGGAGTTGTGATAGGTGCCAGAGGGTTGGCAACATCTCGTCCCAGGATGAGATGCCCTAAAACATCATGCATCTGTGTGAATTTTTCGATCTATGGAATATCGATTTCATAGGGCATTCCCTATGTCTCATGGGAAAAGGTACATACTCGTCGCTGTAGATTATGTGTCTAAGTGGGTGGAGGCTCTTCCTACGCGTACTAACAGTGCAAGAGTTGTAGTTGGTTTCCTACGAAAGTTGTTTTCTAAGTTGGTACTCCAAAGGCCCTTGTTAGTGATAGGGGCACCCACTTCTGCAATACATTGATGGAGAAGGCATTGCAACGCTATAGGGTCACCCATCGGCTTGCAACAGCCTATCACTCGAAAACAAGTGGGCAAGTAGAGGTGATTAATAGAGGGATTAAGAGGATGTTAGAGAAAAATTGAGACGAGAAGCTAGATGACGCACAATGAGCCTTCCGTACAAGATCAACTAGGACAGAAATAAAGCATTGGGTCGAACTCTTCTTTGGTGTCAAGGTAATTGCAATGAATAGTCATCAACTTCGGGGAAAGGCTAGAAGAATATGACCCATTATAGGATAGACAATGCATTACAGACGTATGATCATTACGCTTTAACCGGGTTATTCTATTCCACTTCTTAGAAAGAAAAGAACTTGAATCAAAATACTTAATTGCATGACGATATATTTATACAAAACTTCTAACTCGAGCACATGCAATGGAACCGTAGATAGTAAAGTGAAATCCAATACACGAAATAATTTGATCTATGGACAACATCATTGTGGCAAAGGTCGTAATGCCAGAGGAATCATTACCGCATGGCATAGATGGGGAGGTCATATGTATCTATATGGTAAAATAGATTTTCGATGAAAAAGACATATGTGGTAGAATCGTTACCATAGAATAATACCCGAATCAAAAGTTTTTATGGTTGAAAAACCCAACCCACTCACACCAATTTGCATCGGGTTTAAAAACCAGTTTGGGGTGATAAAACCGTTTTTTTAGCAGGCCCAAATCGGTTCTGGTTGAAAACCACTTCTCAACACAAAAATCCTGAACCTATGCCAAACAGCCGAGTTGGGTCGGGTCGAGGACTCGAGGCCCAAACCGGTTTTTTTTGGGATTGGGCCGGGTTTGGCGGGCCGAAACCGTAGTTTTTGTACACCTCTACACATACGCAGCCGTTTAAGCATAAACCTACGATGCTACGAGCTGTGCGTAAAGACTAACATGGGCTTTAGTTTAGCAACCATCCTATACAAATATAAACATAAGTCTTTGACCCGATATATACTAAATATTAAATAATTGTTCATGACCCATAACTTGATAAAATAAATAAACAAGCCCAAACACTAAAAGATTATATTTCAATAAAGCCCAAAGATTAAAAGATTATAGTTCAATAAACATGAATATATGTAGAGTGCTACCAAGACCGACCGTATCATTGGTTGGATGAGTCAACTCTCCTAACTAATACAAGTAATTAATGCCCCAATAAGAATAATTTATGTTACAACTCAAAGAAATCTATGCCTATGGCAAACCAAGGATTGGATCGACATACAACGATAATGCATAGGGCTTGAACATGTCGGGCTTACCATGCTTGTCTCCATCCATATACATGAAATGTCCCATCCTGGCAAGGTTCCTTACGCATTCGATGAACTCGTGTGGCAATTCCGAACCAATTGCTTAGCGTTCTTTATTTAGCTTCTTCCATGTCTCCACAATTAACTCTTTTATGCATTCTCTTGCTTCAACTTCACTGGTACCACTCTCGTGCATGTAACACTGGATTGATTTAGGAGCATCACCTATTTCTTGCTCGTCCTAATACCAACAAAAACCTTAGTTTATATGCGGTCATTGTAGATTATTTTAGTTTAAGTGTGAGTTTGTACATATTGATGAGTATGAATAGGTATAATGTTAATAAGGTAGGTTAAGAAGTTTACGGATGATGTGCCAATATCGTTAATAAGGCGCACAATAATGCATGCATTGCGAATCATATTTTCAGCTCTTCCTATTTGTTCCAATGTATCTTCAGACACACTGGTTAAAGTTAATAGATATGCATGCTTGATGACTGGGACACCTCCTATTGACATTTTCTTTTGAACGGCGACTTTCATTAAAAACGCGCCTCTAGCAAGCCGCCAGGAAGGCAAACGAAAAGAACAATTAAACAATAGAATGTTTCCACTTATCCCATTCTATACTAACGACCTTGGACCTGTTTGAAATCCAAAGATAACTCAAAAATTTAATGTCACCCAAGATTTTGTCTATCCTAACCGGAACTCCCTCGAACAACTTTTTGTTTCTCGCTTGCCAGATACGCCAGCATGCCACCAACATAATCACCTGGAACAATTTTCTTCCTACAACCTTGAAGACCACTTTGCTTGTGTATCTCCATTATATCACGGACTGAAAAAAAAATAACAAAGGCTGCACTTTACACCACATACCAATTTGATCCCAAACAAAAGAAGCAACGGAGCAGGCGGTAAAAATGTGTTCAGCCGTGTCGCTTCCAGAATCACAAAGGTTGCAAGCAGAGACAGACGGAACAATGTTTCTTTTATGTAATTCTTCTGAAGTAGGAAGTCTTCCTAGTGAAAGTCTCCAAGCGAAAGTATTTAGTTTTGCTGGTGCCAATTGTTCCACTCAAAAGCCGGCCTGCTGATGTTGGAGGAATTGAAGTTCAAAATCCCTTTAATCGAAGCAACTGAGAAGATTCCCGATTTCTCTTCATTCCATACCCACTTATCTTGACCCGTACCAAAACGCATCTGAGACAATTTATACTCCACGTCTAGCAGCTCAGAGTCAAATGTGTTACTTGGACCTTGCTGCTTCCAGCTCCAGTTAAAAAGGATCCCGGTTTCCTCTTGAATACATCTCTCATTGATCACACAATTTTTTATTTTTTCAGCCGCAAACAAGTTTGGATAGTTGCTTTTCAACGGGCTACCATCTAACCAACAATCGATCCAGAATCTGATTTTTGCACCATTCCCAATCTTTCCAATAATCGCCTTTTCCATCCACACATTTGACGTTAACAAGAAATTTTTCTCGCCTTGCAATAGACCCCCATGTACCAGTTTATAAATCTCCTCCACAAACTATTAGCCTCTACTTTGTATCTCCACCACCATTTTGCGAGAAGGGCCATGTTAGCGGTTTTCAACGGACACAACCCCAAACCCCCATCTTCTTTAGCCTTAGTGATATTCTCCCAGGCCACCCAACAAGTTTTTTTGTTTATTATTGGATCGACCCCATATAAAGTCCCTCCTTTTAGCTTCTAAAATGTCTATGACTTTGGAAGGAGCTTTGTACAGAGAAAAGTAATATGTCGGGAGACATTCAAGCACAGACTTTAGGAGGGTAAGCCTTCCACCCATTGAAAGCGAGGAAGCTTTCCAAGTAGCTAACCGACTATTAAACGCCTCTATTACCGGTTGCCAATTGTTACAATGATTCATATTGGGCCCCACTTTTAAACCGAGATATGTGAACGGGGCTCTACCAGCTTTACAATGCAACCTTATAGCGTAATCATGAAGTTCTTGATCCGAGACCCCGACTCCATATAGGCTTGATTTATCGAGGTTAATTTTTAATCCGGACACGAGGTGAAAGCACCGAAGAAGGTGTGAGAGCCCTCGGATATTATCAAACGACCATTTACCCAATATCAAAGCATCATCAGCGAACAAAAGGTTTGTCACATACGGCCCTCCATGTGGAGTAGCAAACCCATGGAACATACCTTGTTGAACCGCCCTTTTGAACATGACCGTGAGACCCTCCATACCTATAATAAACAAGAAGGGAGAGATTGGGTCGCCTTGACGGATTCCTCGGGTACATAGGAACTCGAACGTAGGGGAACCATTCACTAACACCGACGATCTGGCAGTAGACATCAACGCCTTCATCCATCTTTTCCATTTATCTGGGAAACACATTTTTTCTATAATTGAATTGAGATAGTTCCAGTTTAGATGGTCGTATGCCTTTTCAAAATCAATCTTGAACAACATGCCCTTTTCCTTACTTTTCTTTAGCCACTATTGAACCATCTTGAAAATATGCATTGACATGTATGCATTGTTGAGGAACTCGTTAAAGGTTGGTGTGTACCCGCTATTGAACCATCTTGCTTCTGTCATGTAAGCGTTTTATAAATCCTGCCACTGGAATGTCAAATTTAAAGTTACACTTACAACTTATATGAAAATATGAAATATTTCTGTCTCTCTTTACTATTACTAGGGTTTTTCGACCGATTTACATCTGAAATGGTTATAAGATTGGAAAATTACAGCCTTTTTTAAGTAAGGAAGGACGAAGACTCCATCCCTTGTCAATATGTTATACGTCATCTCATTTACCGCGTTGTAGAGCGCAAAGAAGCAAGTTTTCATATAATCTGGAAGTTCTTTGACCGCGTTTAGATCCCAACTATACAAAAGGAATTGTTTACGCAAGATATATGATCAATGAGATATAGTAACATGTACAACACCAAAATGAAAACAACCAACCTATTCACAATGTTGGTGAATTGTTCGAGTTCTTCCAAAGTACCATAGACATCAAAGACATCGTCAATGGTAGTAATCATTGCATAAATTCGAACAGCTTTTAGCCACGCTCCACATAAAGTTCTCCATCAAACGATCGCGAGCAAAGCCGAACTTCTCCCAACATGTTTCTTTCCAACATCTGTACGAATACATAATGAATTTGTTTATAAGCTAAGTTACATCATGAATATTGTGTTGCCCAGAATCTTCTTGACAAACAATGAATATAACAACAAATGAAATAAACACAAACTAACCTTGATTGAAAGAATACAAATCGTGAATGTATGTACAAGTGAATGATCTTTTTACAATAGAAACCTAACCCTATTTATACTAATTGAAGAGGTGCGAATCCAATAGACGTGTCCCTTGACGAAGAGTCGTGTCCTTTAATCTTGTGGCTCTCAATCGATTTGAATAGGTATGTCTCCTTGAATAGTCACGTCCCTGTGTTTTCTTGTTTCCTGTTGCCGCCAAACTTGAAGGGGTGCGACCCGAGGGATGTGTCACATCCTTTGATGTTGTAGGTTATTATCTTTCAAGTTGTCATATCTAGTCCCCGCACTTCTATCACTAATCTAATTCTAATAAAACTAACTATTAACTAATTACATAATGAACCCTAATACTTATAGGATGTGAAGAGATTATGATTTCATTCACCCTCCTAATCTCGAACATCCTTAAGTTGCACCTTGATCTTTCTCCATGTCTTGCTTGCCATTATGTGCTTGTTGAAGTAGATCATTGCAGTCTTCTTTGATTGCCATTAGGAGAGTTGGTTCCTCGTCTTCCTGCACCAGATTTGTTTCTTCTCCTCTTTGATTTGATTCAGGACAATCTGAGGCATAATGACCAAACTTTTGGCAATTATAGCATTTAATCTTGCTTAAATCCTTCCCAAACTTCTTTTGGTTGCTTCCATTCTTGTAAGCATCATGTGATGAATCTTCATCATCATCTTCTTGTTTGAACTTTCCATCACGCCATTTGTCTTGCGATGAGTTGAACCTTCCCTGTCCATTCTTCCCAAAACGCCTTCCACGACCATAGTTCTTGTCGCGTCGCGTATACATAAGTTTCTCTTGATTATATACCGGGTTTTCATCCACCAAACCGGTCCTTTCTTCATAGGCTTTCAACCTTCCAATTGTCTCGTCTAGCGTCGTTGTTTCTAAATCAGCGAATTGTTCAATGGTTGCAACCATTTGAACGAACCTTTTTGGTACAGAACTCAAAAGTTTCCGTACTAAAGTTGGTTGATCAAAAGTTGATCCAAGACCACTTGCCCTCGTGACAATACTATTCAGTCTTGCAGTGAACGAATCAATAGTGTCTTCCTCCTTCATTTTTAACATCTCAAACTCTGTTTTAAGTGTTTGAAGACGTGCCTTTTGCACTCGATCTGCACCGACGTGCCTAGTCTTTAATGCATCCCAAATTTCTTTTGCACTTTTGCAACTTGCAACTTGTATTATCATATCTTCTGGCAGTGCTTGATATAAATAAGCGGTCGCCATCATATCCTTCTTTTCATCCGCTTGCGTATTTTCTTTTGGTTCTATCATTTCCCATAATCCGTTTGCCCTCAAAATGGTTTTTATACGGATTGCCCATATCGTATAGTTTGTAGACTTTAAGATAGGGCATTGAAACTGGGAGAATGAACTACCATCTTTAATCACTACCGCGTTTGACGGAGAGGCTCCTCCTGAATCCGCCATAATTTCTTTTCCAACAATTTTCACTTTCTAAACTTTGGTTTTCTCCTAAAACCGAAGTCTATGATTCCAAAAATTCACACTAACTTTCTAACGTGGAATCAAACCCATTTCTAAACCTTATATAAATTCCAAAAAAAAATAGAACGTAGAACCTGGAATTTGCGAATCGACCGACTTCTCTTATCCTGATTCTCCGCACGGTTTTCTGACTTTTCTTAACAACCCTCTTGGCTGCGTTTTTTTTTTCTTCCTGCTTGATTCGCGACTCTCTAAATACAAACCAAAAAAATCAGCCCCAAACCCGCTTGATTTGCGACTAAACTTCTCAACCGAACATGCTTTGATATCACAAAACTTCTCAGATTTTGTGTCTTTTGCAAATTTCAAACAACCCAAACTTCTCAGATTTGCGATTGCTTCTTCAAACCGGAATACAAATTTCTCAGATTTGCTTCCGTGTTCTTAACCCGAATCGTAGCCTCTTGCCGTGATTTGAATTAACAAAAACTCAGAATCTGAACACCCTCAGTGATGATCAGATAAAAAATCGAACACCCTCCTGATGAACGATTAACGAACGAACAACAATCGTACCCGCTTGATGCGATTGGTGTTAAAATTTAACAAAAAAACAACCTAATCGACGCCTCCTGCGTGATCAGAATTGTTAGGGAATTCAACCACCCGCCTGATGATTGTTTTCTGAAACGAATTTGAGCCCTAGGCTCTGATACCACTGTTGCCCAGAGTCTTCTTGACAAACAATGAATATAACAACGAATGAAATAAACACAAACTAAGCTTGATTAAAAGAATACAAATCGTGAATGTATGTACAAGTGAATGATCTTTTTACAATAGAAACCTAACCCTATTTATACTAATTGAAGAGGTGTGAATCCAATAGACGTGTCCCTTGACGAAGAGTCGTGTCCTTTAATCTTGTGGCTCTCAATCGATTTGAATAGGTATGTCTCCTTGAATAGTCACGTCCCTGTGTTTTCTTGTTTCCTGTTGCCGCCAAACTTGAAGGGGTGCGACCAGAGGGATGTGTCGCATCCTTTGATGTTGTAGGTTATTATCTTTCAAGTTGTCATATCTAGTCCCCGCACTTCTATCACTAATCTAATTCTAATAAAACTAACTATTAACTAATTACATAATGAACCCTAATACTTATAGGATGTGAAGAGATTATGATTTCATATTGTTACTGAATTCATACCGTGATGCGTATTTCAAATCATCTTGGTAAACCGCTTGCACCATGTTGAAGTCCAATTTGGCAAGCTCAAGCACTATTGGATTCATGTCTCGTCTTCTCACATACACTTCAATAAACCACTTTGTTTCCGCACGTGGAAGCATCCAATGAAGCGGAAAATCTAAGGCGCGACTTATTACAGACACAATATTTTTGCAGCGACGGTCTTCATACTTTCTTTAAGATATTTTTCTGTGAAAATTGTAGCACCATCCAAAATACTTTCATCCTCTACTGAATGATAAGAAGCCTCATACAAGTTTAGCACACCAATGATATCTTCATATAAGTGTCCCTTGAGGGTTCCATTCTCATCTATGTTGCCTTGAATATCTCTACTTAACATAAATAATTAAGTGAGGATTGTGACATGAATCAAATAAATGGGTAACATAAATACATCTTTAATTAATGTAACTTTATACCTTGAGGGATATGATATCCATGTTGTCGCAAGAGTAGAAAACCGAGGGATTTAAGATTTAAATCCATCTTACTTCACTCTTCATGACTTTTGTAGTGGTGCAGTATATATTATCCAAAACTTTGCTTATTTCCTTTATAAAATGATATGAAATGCCGAGTCTCTGCAAATCATCAATCAAATTGAGTATACTTAACGGGTTTTCCACCATTTCCTTTCCTCTGCAAATCATGGTCCGCACTACTTCCTTCAGGGTTTGTGATCTTGCCATGTACTTCTCTCCCCACATACATCCACAAGCTATAAAGTATGATTATGAATATATATACACCATTTTTTATTAAATATACTCTATGGCGACAAGCTACAAAGTATGTCATACACTACTGTATACATATGTATATTATCTGTGTAAGTTAATATATATATATATATATATATATATATATATATATATATATATATATGTATGTATATGTGAAGAATATTATGGCTCAATTGAATTCTTTCGTTGATAGGATCAAACATATATACAAGCTATAATCCCATAATTTAGGGAGTCATTAATTACAAAGATCCTATTCCTATTTACAAATATATTCTATTCTATTAAGTCGAAGCAAGAGGAGGGCGAATGTTGAGATTGGAGCGAAAATCATCAAATAACACCCGTGGTAGGCCCTTGGTGAAGATGTCAGCAATCTGAAGACGAGTGGGGGTATGAAGAATTTTGATCGTACCACGTTGAACATGTTCGCGAACGAAATGAATGTCTATCTCAATGTGTTTCATGCGTTGATGTTGAACAGGATTGCTGGACAGGTAGATGGCGCTGATATTGTCACAATATACTAAAGTGGCTTTTGAGACGGGCTGATGCAACTCTAGAAGTAGGTTACGGATCCAACAAATTTCGAGAAATAGTTGACTGGCGCTTGGATGACCAAGATAAAAGATTCTGACCCAGATAAACGCAATAACCTGAAGTGGAATGACGGGTATCCGGACAGCCAGCCCAATCCGCATCTGTATAGGCTCGAAGAGAGATGTCAGAACATGGGGAGAGAGTTAGACCGTAAGTGGTTGTGCCGCGAATGTAACGAATAATACGCTTCAAAGCATTCCAGTGAGCGGAGCTGGGGTTGTGCATATGAATGCAGATTTGTTGAACCGCATAACTGATGTCAGGCCTAGTAAACGTAAGATACTGAAGTGCACCAGCAAGGCTTCGGTATAATGTCAGGTTATCAAAAGGAACACTAGAAGTAGCGCCAAGCTTCGGTTTTGTGTCCACTGGAGTTGCGACCGGGTTGCATGTCGCCATGCCCGCTCGAGTGACAATGTCAAGAGCATAAGCTTATTGCGAGAGAAACATTTGAGAGCCAGTACGACTAACCGTAATACCCAAGAAATAGCTAAGAGGTCCAAGATCTTTCATTGCAAATTCAACCGCGAGGCTGCCCATGAGTTTCAATCGAAGAGAATCTGACGAAGTGGTGAGAATAAGTATGCAATGTCACCCCCGTGATGATATGTAAAAAGAGAATTATCGCATCGACTTTGTAAAAATCCCATAGAAGTAACAAAATCTATGAAGCGTTGGTACCATGCCCTCGGAGCTTGTTTAAGGCCATAAAGTGACTTCTTGAGGCGACATAAATGGTCCGGATAATCTCTGTGCCGAAACCCCATGGGTTGATACATAAATACCGTCTCGATAAGATGTCCATGCAGAAAAGCATTGGTGACATCCAACTGGTGAATGGGCCAAGACTTGGATAATGCCAAAGTCAGAACTGTCCGAATAGTGGCCGGTTTAACAACCGGACTGAATGTCTCCCCACAATCAATACCGACCTCCTGATTTCTCCCATCACGCACAAGCCGAGCTTTATACCTTTCTAACGTACCATCGGACCTGTATTTGTGGCGAAAAAGCCACATACTACGAATAATATGCATATTAGGATGTCTCGGGACAAGTTCCCAAGTCTTGTTTTTAATTAAGGCATTAAATTCGTATGTCATGGCATTATACCATTCCGGTTGGGACAAGGCGGTTTTGGGGTTGGCCGGGATTGGAACGATGGTAGTAGCGGAATGGTTTAAAATTTTCTTTGGCTTGGTTATACCGAACATTGCACGAGTGTGGATGGTGCGGGTTTGCGGTGGAGGTGGAGGGTCCGGAATCGGGCTGGGGTTAGGTTGGGTTGGGCTGGTATGTGAGGAAGTGGGGGAGGTGAAGGTGTGGTCGATGGGTGGGCTAGAGGTCGTAGGAGAGGAAGGGGTGGGCTGGTCGCTGATGTGGGCCGAGGGTGGGATTGGGCCAGGGGGGCTATGGTGGGCTGAGATGGGACTGTGAGGATGAGATGAAAGGAAAGGTTGGTGAGGGGGTTGGGCCGAAGTGTGGGTGATTTGGGGCAGTGAGTCAGTGGGTTGGTTTAGGGTTTGGGCCGAGGGGTGGGGTATTGGGGGCGGTGTAGTAGTGGGTGAAATAATAGGAGGCATACGAATATAGGGGTGTACAATGTCTTCGAGAAAGGTGTAGGTATGAGAGGTTATTTTATGAGATTTTGAAAATGGAAAAATGGTCTCATCAAAAAGAACATGTCGGTTTATGGTTATGGTTCGAGATTTTAAGTCAAAACATTTATATCCGCGGTGGTTTGATGGGTAACTGAGAAGTACGCATGGGTATGAACAGTAGGCTAGTTTGTGGATGGTTGTGTTCGGAATACGTGGATAGCATATGCATCTGAACACACATAAGTGGTCATAGGATGGTAAGCAACGGTATAAGCGTTGGGTGGGTGTTTGAAAGTTATGTATTTTGGTTGGGATAATATTTAAGAGGTAGGTTGCGGTTTCGAGAGCATGGTGCCAATAGATGTTCAGGGTGGAGGAGTGGGCCATAATGGTACGTATGAGATTATTTATGGTGCGAATTTTTCGTTCAGCTTTACCATTTTGAGACGAGGTGTGGGGACAAGAGAAACGAAAGTGCATGCCATGTAGAGTGCAAAATTGTGAAATTGGTTGTTGGCATATTCACGACCGTTGTCACACTGAAATTGTTTTATTTCGGTGCCGGATTGGGTTTGAATGAAGGTAGTAAATTTTGTGAACATAGTAAAAACATCGGATTTGTAAGCAATAGGGTAGGTCAATAAAAAATTGGTGTAATCATCCAAAAATAACACATAATAACGATGTCCCCCATTAGAAACGATGGGAGAGGTCCATACGTCACTATAAACAAGATCAAATGGCATAAAAGTACTTGTATTAGATGCAATAAAAGGGAGTCTAGTGTGTTTCCCAAAAATACAAGAAGTGCAAATTTTATTATGTAAAGAACCACAAGAAATTGAATGAGAAGTTTTTAAATTTTGTAAAATAGCTGGGCCTGGGTGACCGAGCCGTTGATGCCAGATGTCTTGAGAGATAGCTGCATAAGTGGAAGCAGTAGTGAGATTGGTGATGTTGGACGGACTGAGAGTGTAAAGATCCCCCGAACTATTGCACCGTAGGATAGGTTTCTTGGTCTGAAGGTCCTTCACAGTAAAACCATATGGGTCAAATTCAACAGATAGATGGTTATCAGTGGTAAATCGACGTACAGATATAAGATTTTTAACAAGGTTAGGAGCATATAAAACATTGTTAAGTTTAAAAGGAGGGAATGGTGGTGGTAGGGTTATATTGCCTTGTCCAAGAACTGGAATGGTTTTGCCATTACCAACAATAATGTTGCGAATAATGTCAGAATTAAAAATAGACGGAAACTTATCAGATTGAGGAGACATTGTACCTGAAGCACCCGTGTCCATGGTCCATGATGAGTCATTGTTTTGAAGAGCTAAGTTATACAATGCCTGAGCAATATCCGTTGGAGCCTAGCCGGTGGTGTATGTTTGGGCCGATGGTTGAGTGTTTTTGGTTTTGGGCCAAGGATGCCTTGGGCCGATGAGTGTGACTGGGTTGCTTGGGTGGGAGATGGGTTTGATGGATATGGGCAAGGAGGTGGCGACCAATGGACCTAAGAAGGGGGCTGGTGTTGAGGTATGTTGGCGGCCCAGGGAGGAGGCGGCCAAAAGTATGGTGGGTAGGTGTTCGGTTGGGAGTAGTTCGAGCGACCTCGGTCATAGTTCGAGTGACCGGGGCCACGGCCTCGGCCACCGCCTCGGCCTCGCCCACGATCGGAGGAGTTGTCGGATCGGTAATGGTTTCGGGTATCGGCGGGTGGGCGGCTTGGTTGCTCAGTGGTGGTGTTAAGGGCTGTGCCGACTGTTTGAGCGGCTAGCTTGGCCTGGGCAGTTTTCCGTTCTTCAACTTGAAAAAGGCGCGAGCGTGTGTTGTAAAAATCCGGGAGAAGTTGAGTTTGCTGAAGGATGAGAGATATGCTCTCATACTGCTCGGTTAATCCGGTGAGAATTTGAAGAACTAGTTGGTTTTCGGACACGGTAGAACCAAGACTAGTGAGTTGATCATGAAGAAGTTTCATATGTTGACAATATTCCGCCATGTTTGGAAATTAATCAAGTCGACTGTTAAAGAATTGGTTTTGGATAGTAATGGTGCGAGCGGCTTGGTTGTCAAGGAACAAGTTTTTGAGACGACACCATGCGTCATACGTGGTAGTATTGGTGATCATGATGGTGAGCATAAGGTCTTGAGAGATGGTACCGTAGATCCATTGTAAAACAATGGAATCAATCCGTTCCCACGACTCAAGATAGGTGTGTTTGGTGATCGGAGCTTTATCCTTGTCTTTATCAACGGTTTCTTTGGCAGTGGAGGATGATGTGGCGGCTTCCCGTGGTTGAAGGTGGTCGTACACATCGTAGGCTTTGCTGTGGAGAATGAAGAGCTCAGCCCACGTGTTGTAGTGCTCTGTTTGGCTATCAAGAATTAATGGAATAAAGTTCTTGATGTTGTTGACTGTTACAGCAGGGTGAATGTGAGAGGTAGACATCGCCGGCCGAAAGAAAGAGGAAGGCAGACGGCGGCGACCTTGAAGGAGAAGAAGAAAGAAAAAATTAGGGTTTAGGCTTTGATACCATGAAGAATATTATGGCTCAATTGAATTCTTTTATTGATAGGATCAAACATATATACAAGCTATAATCCCATAATTTAGGAAATCATTAATTACAAAGATCCTATTGCTATTTACAAATATATTCTATTCTATTAATATGTATGTAGGCATCCAAGATAATGAAACGACTAGTTTCATCATATCAAGTCAAATACAAGAAATCAAAAGGAAGTTGGAAGATTAATACAAAAGACTAACAAGTCTAAGGAAACAAATGTATTAAGATTAAGTAATATCACTTAATGACAAATTATCATTTCATAAATTGACGAAACTACTTAAGTTATATTTTATAAAAGTTGGTTAAACACATTGATGGTACGTGGTATGTTAAGAATAAGACACTGTTAGAAGAAAAGAGTATCATCGTTCAAAAAAAAGTGTTCAAGAAAAAAAATTAGTAGGAATTCAATCATATTTTATCACAAACATATATCGTGTTATAATCCTAAATCTTCGTTACTAGTTATTTAATGGGTCCTATGAAAACTCATGTAATACACGGTTTCTAACCTAGTGCGTGGCTCTCTGTATGTGTGTGTTTATGCGTTATCTATAAAATCTATCTGGCAAAACAAAGAATAGTTTTTATTTAATTTATTTTAAAAATTCGTCAATAACGCCGTCGTATAATGTCTGGCGGTAATCCATCGGTAATCGATTGCAAATCCGATTACCCACTAACATTTTTCAGACGATCAATTACCGGTGGATTTAACCGTGGATCATTCTTGTTTCTTATGTAGTGAGGTTCCACTTCAAACAATCACCTTGTTGGCTCTAGGAAAGAATAAAGCTACAAAATAAATTTGCAAAAATGTTGGTATACTGTCCGTACTGTATTTGCTGGAAAGTGACTGAATAAAGTCATATGACCATAATGAAGGGGGATAGTTTGCTGATCTTCTCATAGTGATTTCCATGGTAGCATCATTCTTAAGATTGCATTGTGGTGAATAAAATTGTTTTTTGCAGACAGAACGTTTCTTTGACTTATGGAACTATTGCAAAAGAGAAATGGGGAAGAAAGTGTCCAAGTTGATGCCATTACTACAAGACATAGTTTGTTTGCTTGTTTGGTGATGGTTTTTTAACTTTGTAGACATGGGACTATATATACACACGGCAACTCAAATGGGGTGAGCAAATTAACCGCCATAAAACCGAACCGTAACCGAACTGATTTTAACCGATAATCAACATAACCGATGGTTATGGTTATGAAGATTTGGTTAACCGATCAGTCGGTTATGATTTCGGTTATGAAGATTTGGTTAGCTAATATAACGGAAACCAAACTGGACTTATTATGTGTAATCAATAATACTATATAATGGATTTATGTTTTACAATAACCATGTAGAGTTTTTTTTACTAAGATAAAAGTATGTTAATAATAAAATGATTTTGCTAAAGATGTTATTTATTTTGATGAAGAATTGAGGTGTTACGTGAAGCTTTAGTATAACACTGAGTAACAAAATAATTAATAGATTTAAGTTGTACACACTTTTAATGCATTTGCATGTCTGCTTACAATGAAGGTTGGGAAACTTGAAAATTCCACGAAACACATGTTTTTTAGTTGAGTATTACTTTATTAAAAGCAGACTCACATTTGTATTTTAACAAAAAAAAATATAGTCATGTCTTATAAAAGAAAGCCTAACCTAAGTCTAACATGGTGGGTTTTATTTTTATTTTGTAGGCTTATTGGCATATAATTTTTTAACTTTAACCCAAAATTTAGTTTTAATTAAAATTTTGGATATTGAAATTAACTGAAACCGAACCATAACTGACTTCATAATTGATTTACCATAACCGAAGTTCGGTTATGATTATGGTTATGGTTATGGTTAATAAAATCCATAACCGAAATTAGTGGTTATAGTATGGTTAATGACAAAAACCAAACCAAACTGATCCATGCACACCCCTAACTCAATTTCACACTGTCATCAAGTGTGATAATTAAGATTCTTGTTTGTTTATGCGAGGAGAGGAAAACGAGATAAATACTCCATTTTTCCGATCTTAAACATTTTTAAGATATAAGAAAATGAGCTAATTACGTTTTTCGTCCCTTCTGGTTTGTTAAAAATCATTATTTCAGTTCATTAGTTAAAAAGTGCCAAAACAGTCCCTGTGATTTCACTTTGGTAACTATTATATTCCACCCTCACTAACGCCATCTAGTTATTCTGTTAGTTAATTTGAAATGACCATAATGTCCTTTTTATTAAAATTAAAATAAATAAAGAGTTAGTTATGTTTTCTTCCCTGCTATTTGTTGAAAATAACCATTACAGTCCATTAGTTTTAAAAATTTCCAAAACAGTACCAATACTTTCACAACTTCCATCTTCAACTCAACAACAATGGCGGTTAACATCTTCATTTATCTACTATCCTTTACTCTTCTCTATACTCTCTCTCTCTCTCTCTCTTTCCTCAAATCCAGCTGCAAGATCACTTGCTCTGGCTCCACACCATCTCCGCTTCATCCATCTTTAATATCTCCCACCACCACACACACAAACCTGAACGCTGACCACCTCCACCACCCATTATGCCCACCACCGTCATCAAACTACCACCCACCCAAACCCCACACCCCATGACCATTCTCTTCAACCAAATCATCGACCAATTCCTTTTCTACCGATGAATTCTACCAAATCCGACCCCTACACAGGGCATCGCCCATACTTCATATCCACCCCTCAAGTTTTTCAGGTATGCCTCAAATTTTCCTACTGATGTCGATTGTGATAGGGAAAATTAGGTGGCCAAATCTAACAAACGGGGAGAGTTAAAAGTAAAGTGAAGGATACTGGTATTGTTTTGGCAAGTTTTAAAACTAATGGACTCTAATGGTTATTTTTAACAAACCACAGGGACGAAAAACGTAATTAAGTCATTATTTATTTTAATTTTCATTTTAATAATAAGGACATTATGGTCATTTCAAATTAATTAAACGAATAAGTGGATTGTATTAGTGTGAGTGAACTGTAATAGTTACAAAAGTAAAATCATATGGACTGTTTTGCCAATTTTTAAACTAATGGACTGAAAAAGTGATTTTTGACATACTACATGGACGAAAAATGTAATTAACTCTAAGAAAAGAGTTTTTGAAATAATACATTTATCTTGAAATTTAAAAACAATTCATTTATTTATACAACTTACGCATGTACAAGTTGTGTGTAGGTATATCACCTACAAATGTCTAGGTAAAAGTTTAAAGTTAAAAAACATATTTAAACAAATTTATATAGTAGAATTTTATGTATATAACATTCACATTTGTATGTATAAAGTAAAACTTTAAAAAATATATGAACCAACAATAAAATTAACGATTTGGGTTTTCTGTAGGATCATTTTCAGACCCAAAACGAGTCGTTCAGGGGCGTTCTACTCAATATGAAAGGCGGAAACAGACATATCGAGTTTGATTCAGCTAGATATTCACTTTAACTGTCTTTCTGATTGATTTGACAAAGTTTTACAGCGAAACAACACTTCGGCAGCAGTTCGGCTCCGGAAACACCTATGTAATTTCGTGTGGAATTACACATTAATCACTTCATGCGAAAATTAGCTCATTTCATGCGAAATTAGCTATATTGACATTTTTCTCGAACTTCGTGCCCTGATCTAACTACTAGACTCGATACAAGACGAAGTCAATAGATGTATGCACTAACAGACTCCCCCTCGGATGTTGACGAGTCTTAAGTGTCGAGTCTTCAACGTCTTAAGTCTTTATCAGTATGTCTGCTTTCTCTGAAGTCTCTGACAGGGTAAAACTTCCTCATGCTCCTCTCTTCTCTTTTCTTCAGCACCAACAGACCCTTAGGTGTCTTCAGACTCCCCCTTTCGATATGCTGGGATCACAGTCTGGCTTTTTGAAATCACAGAGTCCTCAGGTATCGGAACCTGGCTCTCTATCACTCAGAATCAGGATCTGAAACTTGGCTATCCTATACATTCTCTACCTCACAATAAATTTCACAAATTTAAAATTTGACAAATTTATATTTCATTTGCAGGTATTCATCTAGAATGTTTTAACAATGTTAATTTCTAATGAACCACATGTAGACAAAATATTCAAAATCTTTTCTCATTTTTCACATACTCCCCCTCAAATGATGTTCATCACGTTTAGCACTTGGAACTTTGAAAATCAGCTCTCCAACATCAGTTGTCGAAAATCTTTTTGAATTTTTTCAAAAGTTTATGCTAAAACACACTCAAATCTTTTTGGAAATTTTGTTTTTAATGAAATGCAGCAAAGAAATATTTACAGACAATCTTTTTGTGAGTTTATGTAAGAGGATCATATCAGTTTATGAGACAAATCACTAACACCGTTAAGCTTTCGACATCTTAAGCTCTAAACAATTCACTTAGATTGTTAGTATACTGGTCCATTTAAATTTTCATACAAAGTTCAACTGTTTTGAGATACGAAATTAGTATTTTAAGAACTTAAACTTATTCGCGTGTCCCACCACTTGAATATACTCCCGTATCCAGATCCCAATATTCAGTCTTACAGGTGAATATACCTATATGATATCTGTTAAAGGGTTAAATGCGAAACCATGAGAGCTCAGGTCAGAACTTCCGTTCGTGCGGAGAGATGATGGTTCGACTTTAGGTGTGTTCCCTTTAGAGAATCTTTTCTTCAACAGCACATGATTAGCATTTTGCAATGTTTCATCATTTTTTGTACTGAGGGCTGGCTTTAAGATTAAAGCAAATACAAAGTATTATTCGGGGACTAGGCCATTGCTTCCGCAATATCAGAAGTCCCAGGATAATACCCCAGATATCACTGAGTATAAAGACCTAGTATCTCAGAAAGAGGGACCTTTCAAACAAGATTTCGGGGGTTACCCATATATCCGAGAGATGTTCCCCACAATATAAGCAAGTTTGATTTTTAGGTTTATATCTTGGAAACAATTTACTAAATGTATAAAAACCTACTGACACATTCACAGTGAGATTGTTTATCACATTTTGACTTTCCAATTCTTTAGCATGTTGTGATAGTCCACTGATGTACTATCATTTCCTCTTTTTCTCAACAAAACTCATTTTTTTAAATTTTTATCATGTTTTTTGACTTTTTCGAATTTTCTAATGTTTTTGGATTTTCTGAAATTTCTACTCCCCCTAAAATACAAACACATTTAAAGAAACTTGAAAACAAACTTGTACAAGAAACTGACAACTGTTGTGAATTGCTTCAATTTGTCGTCCACTCGGCATAAACAATCAGAACTCCCCCTTACAACAAACTATTTTCCCATTATGATTTCAAAACACTTAAGTTTGTTTTAGTCAAAATGGTTTTTCCGGAAAATAAGTTTTGTTGATTTTATAACCACTTTTAGGTTAGGGGTTCATCACATTGTTCTTCAATCATTTGAATAAGGATTACATCAAGTTCAAATTAATGACCTTGATTAATCACTTTGTAAAAACAAACCTTTGTACCACTTGAACAAATATGACAATATCACAAAAATACCTCTTGAAGGACGAAATATCACAGTTACCAACCTGTGAATTTCTCAAAAAAGATGTCGATTCCTACTCCCCAATTACCAACCTGGGAGTTCCGGCAAGTCAGGATTTTACTTGTGAAAAATTGCCATCCAAGCCTGACCAAACTTGGATGTTTCCTCCTCAACTTCACTTGGGTAATAAGTTGCTTTCTTTGTTTTATAAAAATCTTTTACCCCTTTCACTTTTCCCTCAACCATCTTTCCAAAAATCTTTTTAACATTTCCATTAAAAGCTTTTTCGACATCAAATTCTTTCTTCTCAGAATAGAATTGATTCGAGATCTCCATTTTACCAACTTTTGTTTTAAAATTTTCAGCTCGCAATGGTGGAAAGTTCTCATCATCCATTGGTGGAATTGAATTTTCCTCTTTTTGAACAACTTGCGGCTCTTCTGACTTTGTGGAATCAGATTCATCGCCATATTTCACATCAGTTTTCTTAACAACCCAAGTTTGGTTGTCAAGATTTGCTCTTCTTTTGTAAAATCGTTTTGAATATTCACCAACTTCATATTTAGAATCTTTGAAAACCTTAAATTGTTCCATTGGTGGTTCAACATCAACAACTTTTTATTTGAGTTTCTGAGAGACTCCCTGTTTTGTGTTAGTTGCTTTTCGGCAATTCCAAGCAATATGACCAACTTCTTGGCATCGATAACAGGTCCTTGTCTCCTTTCTTCGATAAGCTCCATTCTTTTCAAATTTTTGTCTTTCTGCAAGAAACTCTCTGTTTGATTGCTTCCAGAATGAGCTTTTTGATTCCTCTTCACAGCTTGTCCCTGGAACAAATTTTGTATTTGTTTTAGAAATTTTCTCATTTTTATGATTTTCAGTGGAATAAAACCAAGTCCTTTCTTTTTGAAATTACCGTTATGGTTTAGTTTCTTTTGAAAACCAGAACCAGAACTGTAACCCTTTTTCTTGTTTAAACGTTGTTGAACTCTTGAAGTGTATTTTTTAGGTTTTTCATTAAGATTTACATCTTTTATTTCAGAAATATTAATTTCTGTTCATTTGAAAACCTTTTTGATCTTTTCAATTTGAACACTTCTTATTGGAAATTCTTTATCAGAATATAATTTGTCAGAACCATTCAAAGTATATGCAACTTCGAATGTTTCGTCATTCAAATTTGATTTTGACAACAAAAATTCTTTGCTGTAAACCCGTTTAACAGACGATTTTGAACTGTTGACTGATGAACGCGAACTTCCAGACTCAGACTTTGACTCCGACTCATCATCTTTATCTAACACGTGATCGACCACTTTCTTTATTAACACAGACTCATGATTAGTGTCAGACGATGTGAATGTGACATCAATATTGTCTGGTAAATCATCAGTTGTTTCGGATTTTAACTTTATATCGACAGCCTTTTTGACTTGCTCCTCATTTGGTTTTCTAGGTGAATAACCTTCCCAAATCAGAGGCGGACACTTGTTGTAATTGACACTTTGTTTCTTACCAGTATCCTTCTTCTTTGGCTTGTCATCTTGAAATGCTTCAAGACCTGCAACAGTTGGATAAATTCGGTCAATCAAATAATCAGAACTAGAATAACTTTGTAACAATCGCCTGATTCTTTCATTCTCTATCTTTTCCATTTCCAACTCTTGCTTCCACTTTGCACTTTCTTCAATGTAAAAATTTACGGATTTCTGCTTTGACATCATCACAGCATTCATCATAGTCAAAGCATCTTCTCTTTCAGAATTTGTCTTCTGTAAACCAGTCACTGTTCTGTTCAACACATCATATGACTCTTTCACGTAATTGAGATCAAACAGTAACTTTTCCTTCACCTTTTCAAACTCAGCCAACTTTTCGTCTTTTTCTTCACACTGCTTGCAAGATTCAGAACATTTTAAGCATGGTTTGATGACGTCAACAATCTTCTCAACTTTGATTATCTTTTCCACTTCAACAACTTTCTCAACTTCAACCGTCTTCTTAGCGACTTTAACTTCTTTCTGATTCTTTGCAGCTCGCTTCTCCTTTAACTTCTCAATTCTATCTGCAAAATAAAATTGAAAACTTTCAGGAGATAAATGAGTTTTTGCAATATTAATATGCATTTCTTCCTCATCATCACTGTCATCAGATGATAATTGCTCAGTTGAAGATTGATCAAACACTTGCGTTTGTTCTGAACTATCATCTGAGGAATTAGACTCTTCATCTTGATTCTTCTCATTATCAGCAAACACTTTCATCCATTCTTTCATCAAATCTGGTTCTTTAATAATTTGTGCAATAAGTGCTACTGTTTTTGAATCAGGTGGAATGTATTTATCCCAGCTAAATCCTTCTGCCACCTTTTCATCGTCTTGATCAATTATACCATAATAAGCTTTCTTATTTGCATCTTCGATCATTCTAGCATGAGCAGTTTGTGATTCTTTTTGTTGATGCGGTTGATGAGCAACTTGTTGATATATGGCTTTCCGATAGTAATCATCTTTTCCAAACGGATTCTTTGCTCCACTTACCTCTTGATTTTTGCATTCTCTCTTAAAATGTCCTTTCTCCCTGCAACGAAAACAAGTAACTTTAGATTTATCAAAACCCAAAGTAGAAACATGTTGTCACACCCCCATTTCCACGTGTATCACCGGTGGGCCCGGTGGAGGATTACCGTGACGTAGTTGGCAACAATATAGTCAAACCACACAATTATATAAATGCACAGCGGAAGCTTAAAGATAAATATATACTTCAACCTCTGGTTGTAATATCAAAAGTATTACAGAAGTCGAATGTATCCACAGCGGATCAAAATAATAATAAAATATTGTTCAATCAGATACGGCATCGAGTTTGCGAGACTATTCGTGATGCTTAGGAAGCTATTACCAGCCAATTTCGTATAGTACCTGCACTTAATCTTTTGGGGAAAAATACGTCAGTTTACACTGGTAAATACGTTCAACTGACACATTTGAAAATGTTTATTAAAATTGATTTGAATGCACAAGGCACAAACTCTTTTATAACTTGGGAAAATTATTAAAATCTTGTGAACTTATTATATGTTCTTTTATGCGTTTAGTGGCCCGGGTCGTGCCGGGTTAAAGATTAATAGACACACCACATTGCGTAAAACCGTAGTATAGAAACCAACGGCTACGTCTTTTAATTAAATGTCGACAATATATACCGGGTGTACGCCTACACCGGGATGTCGATGGTCGTGGCCATTTCGTAAAATGATGCCAAGGATATCCGGGACAACGGTCATTAACCCCCCAAAGGCTTTCAAGAAACAAAACTGTTTAAATGAGCCGATCACATTATACAAATTAACCACCTCAGCGATGGAAGGTATGATGCTCAATCAAGCGGTATTATTATAACGTATCCCAAGCCCGTATAGGGGAAATAAGTTAAAAGTATTTACCTTTGCAAGTATTATTCCTTAATTTGATTAAATCACCGATAGCTTTTACTGGGCTCCTAATCTGGAACGAAGGTTTTAATTAACCTCTTAGAATCCTAACGGGTCTTTATATTGGACGTAGCCTAGACCGGTTGGTTCCGGAATATAAATATGGTTTAATCGCGCGAAAAGGCGAAAACCGAGAAAGGAATGTGATTCTGCCCCAAACAAGTTCAGAGACTTGTTTTATATGGGTTCAATGTTCACACTCTGTATTTTGGGGTCAAAATAATATAGTTTGACCCGTATCGGCTAATTTACGAAAACTAGTTTCATAAGCCGAACCGTGCGCGCAATAGGCGAAACGGTTAACCATGAGAGTCTTACGCTTATTTCCTAAGTCAATATGCCTTAAAGAGGTTGTGGTATCAGTAGGACACCTTCCGTGATGCCCGTAACGAGTTTAAGTTAATATTACGCCCCATAGGGGCTTTTCGGTCATTTTAAAGACTTTTAAAGAGCTTTTCGAGTTCTACAGGAAATCTGAGTTTTCCGAACAGTTTATAAAGTTTAAAATACTTTATTTATTATTTAAAATCAGTAGCAACTGGAATCGGGTCAAAAGACCTTGTAGAACTCAAGTTTTGGCCGAAAAGGGCATATTCGGTATTTACCGAACCGTAGCCATAACCGCAGGTTATGAGCAAGGTAAAAATTATTAAAAATCTTTAAAATTCCAAAAATATTATTTTATAACAGTGGGTAAAAGTTTTGGTGACGAAATCTTGGTTTAGATAGGCGTTATGCTAATTGCGCCGTTTATTACAAAAGTTTCTTATAAATGCGCTATTTAGCATAACTCTCATTCTAGACCTCGGATTGACGTGAAACTTTAAGGACATGCTTATAATTTAATAAGCAAGGTTATGGTCCGTTCACGTGTCCGAAATACTCGTTTTATTTTTAAAAGACCGTTACGGTCAACTTTTAGGCGATTAACGGAAATGCGTAAAAGACTCGGACAATTCATGAACCGATCACAGAGGTCTATACCATCATGTAACCCGGTCCTAAGAGAGTCCTAAGGCATATCTATACCTCAATAAAACGGGTCAGAACTGAAGTCAAAGCAAAAGTCAAACTTTTGCGACATTCGGCTCCGAACCGGGTCAATATAGCAAATGGTCGATTCAAATGAGCGTAAACAAGTTTATATACTTAATATCATGTTTTATGAGTGTCAAAACAGATTTCATAGCATATACATTACAGATTATGTATAAAACGGCAAAATAGCTTTCTGTTGACTTTTTAAGTGCACGTTTGACTCGACATTTGACGTAGTTGGAGTGGTGATCAGAGGGAACCCTTTTAGGGGTTTATTACCCACATAAATACCAACTCATAACTACTTTTGATCCGACAATTCACTGGACCATTTGTGAATTATCGCTATGACAACCGTTAGTTACGACGGTTGGGTTTACAAGCTAAATCTATGAAATACAAGACCACAATGGATGTGAACGACTTACAGAAGTTGTGTCTTGCTTAGAGAGCAGAGAAGAATGCTTGAAAGCTCTTAGAATGATCAGTGAAGTGTGTTTTGAGTTGTGTGATTGTTATGAACACAACATGGCTATTTATAGTGAAAAATGAGCTCCAAGATCATTCCACAACACCTACAACTGATCATGGATGATGGGCAGGTGTCCCATAGAGCTATGGGTCGAGTAGGGGGCGCCCATGCCTCTTTTATTGGCGTTTTGATCATTCACAAGCTCAAAAGGCAAGAAAATACAAGGTTTCTGCATCTGGGCGTCCAATGCGGCCCGCATGGAAGTTTTCCATGCATTTGAACGCGGGCCGCCTGAGGTTCAAACTTCAGGCGCGTAAAGGAGGTGGCTCGCGGCCCGCTTTCACTTAACTCGAAACTCAATGCGGGTCGCGAGAGGTTAGATTTTTAAGTTTTTAAAATCTTTTATAATCATTGCGAAATCCTGGTAATTAATAACGAAATCTTTCGTAATTATTAACCTGACCTTTCGGGTTTGAAGGGGTAACTTTGCGGTTTGGCCCTCGGTTAATTACAACTAAGGACCTCGTGTTATTTACCCGCGTTGTTAAGTCACCGGTTAGTTTATTAATTATTCAGAAAGCCTTAACTTTCACTGTTGACGCTTTTAACCCTTCTCATACGAATTCGATCATAACTTCTCGTTTTAAAACGGAACTTCGCGGAATTTATACAGTATATTCTAGTGAGCGTATAATACTGTTACAAAGCCTCGGGAGCGTTAAAGGGTCACTCAGAGGTATAATTAAACATGTTGACACAGTTAACCCCTGTAGCTTGTAATCTCTCACTTTCTTCCGCGTTTCGCTTCCGTACGATCCATGATTCATTCATTTGAAGGTACAAGCACCATTTAGGGTTACCATACAGTATATTTACCCTTGCTTGACATCTATAACCCTCGAATTTACATACATTCAAGGTTTGTCAAAATTAGTCCTTTATTTAATATCAATGCCACGTGTAATCAAATGACACGTGTTAACACATCATTGGACACAAAAATTCGAGGTGTTACACATGTGCATCTAGAAAATCATTTCTTTCTGTAATCATTTTGAATTTTTCAGCTCTTCTCAAGACACTTGCTAAACACCATTTAATATCCATGAGTTCCATTTCTTCAGCATCGATCTGATCGTAATCCTCTTTCGTCAGCATAGGATTTCCGATCCTTCCTGCAACCAATCCCTCATAAGATTCTAGTACTGTAGCAAGTAATGCCATGTGATCTTTAGCAACTTCTTCAGAAAAACTTTGACCATTTGGAAGATTCAATGCAATGTTACATTGTATCACACAACCATTTCCACTTTTTGAACTTTGAGACTGAAAACTTGAAGTTGAACTCTTTGGATAACACTTGGATATGAAGACACTCCATTGCTACTGTTTGGACTTTGATTGACTGTTCCAGAAGAATTTTCAGCACTGAAAGCAGTTTGGATTTTCGGACTTGCTTCGATTTCTTGAACACTTCCTTTGTAGTACATCTTGATGTCCTGTTGACCACTTGGATTGTTCATCCTAGCAATCTTCTGCTGTTCAAGATCTTGTCCTTCAATTTTCTCAATGAATTGAGAAATTGTCAATCCATCATATTCTCCGGTATTCTTTAATATCATCAAAAATGTACCCCACTCTTTCTGTGGTAAAGCATCAGCCAATTTGTCAACCCATTCTTCTCGTTCTTTGTTTATATCTAACAAAGTCATTGAACGAACTAAGTGACAATATCTCTCAATCAGTTTCTTTGTACCCTCACCCTATAAGCTTGTAAACAGATCAAACTCTTTCTTTAATAGAGCTTTCTTATTCCTGATCATCTTCTCACTACCCTCAAATTTAACACGAAGAGCATCCCAAATTGAATGTGAAGTGTTATCATGTTGAAGTAATATGAAGATGTCTTCCTTCACAGTTTGTTGTAACAGACTGATCATCATCTTTTCTGCTTTATACATGTCTCGTTCTTTGTCATTCAGTTAAGAAATTGCTTTGGTAACACCCAAATCAGTACGGGGTCTAACATACTTTTTCTCAATGCATTTCCAAGATCTCAGATGATTCGCTTGAACCCAGTTTTCGAATCTATTTTTCCAACCACAATACTCCTCAATACCCATTAGCTTCGGGGGTTTTTGCAAAGTTCCGGTTTCATTCTCCATGTTCATGTTTTGAGCAATGGTAGCCGGAGTAGTCGGGGATGTAGCAAACGCGTTATAGAATTCCTCTTCCATGATTCGGTAACAAGTTTCAAAATCAGACACTTTCAAATGAAATCTCCCAAGCGAAATTAACCATCAAGCGAAATAACATGCACAAAAGTTTCAAGCGAAGTAACAACACAAGTGAAATTAGATATTTCAAACGAAATCAGGAATTTCATTTGAACTGACCAAACAAAAATTAATTTCGTACGGAATTACACACAATTTCAAACGAAATCACAACTTTGGAATGAAATTATAATTTCGTACGAAATCTCTCAAGCGAAATACTAATTCCGTGCAAAATTAGCTGCAATTTCCAACGAAATTAGTCTCAAACTGTAATTCCGTGCGAAATTAGGGTGCTATTCCACGCGAAATTATGCTGATGTCATCATATTCGAACAGATTTTCAAACAAAATTACAGTTTTTATCAGTTTTAGATTGAATTAAGGTCTAATTTTCTCAAGGCTTTATTAAAACACAATTTCGCTTATAATGTGTGAATTCAAACCATTTCAACCGTTAAATCTTGTTCAATTTAGAAAAGAAGGTGTAGTAGTTAGAAAATAAGATGAAATCAGGCTGAATTTGCAAGAATTCCTCCTCCTGAGCTCTGATACCACATGTAGGATCGTTTTCAGACCCGAAACGAGTCGTTCAGAGGCGTTCTACTCAATATGAAAGGCGGAAACAGACATATCGAGTTTGATTCAGCTAGATATTCACTTTAACTGTCTTTCTGATTGATTTGACAAAGTTTTACAGTGAAACAACACTTCGGCAGCAGTTCGGCTTCGGAAACACCTATGTAATTTCGTGTGGAATTACACATTAATCACTTCATGCGAAAATTAGCTCATTTCATACCAAATTAGCTATATTGACATTTTTCTCAAACTTCGTGCCCTGATCTAACTACTAGACTCGATACAAGACGAAGTCGACTGACGTATGCACTAACATTTTCCCTGTCTTCTTGCACTAAAACTCTCTTAAAAAATGAAGCTCGTATATTAATTGTTTATATATTTTTAAAATCCTTACTTATTATGAGGATCAAATAAGAAGTTTATTTTGGCTAGGAAGTCTAGGAAGCAATAGAATTATGACATGTGACAAAATTTAAAATAAAGAGAAAGAGTATTTTAGTCAATCGTATCCTTTCTTCTTCCTTCTTCTCCCCAGTAACTTTCAAAAACCCACCATTTTTGAAACCCACCATCTTCAACCTTTTCTTCACTTACTATCTCAATAATCACTACATTATAGTACGATTTTCGTCATCAATCAATGATTCAAACACCCGATTAACGTGTTCTTCAGCTTTTTTTTTAAGAAAACCCAATTTAATTTATTCAAAATCTCGTTTTTTTCCTGTGATTTTGAATATAATCACTCGATCCATTCGATTCGATCGCTGATAAGTGTTTCTATCATTCAAATTTCGTTGAATAAATCGGCTTCGATCCACGTAAGAAATTCTTTAATTTCATTTTTACGATCTGGGTTTTTGATTTAGTCATTGCGTTTTACGATCTTGGCGGGGGTCCGGGAGCAGCGCCCCTGGTAGCAGGGTTCAAGGGGCGGCAGCCCCTGGCAGGGTCTAAGGGGCAGAGCCCCTGGCTGGGGTCAAAAATTTAATAAAAATGCATGAGAAAATTTAATTGCTTTAATAAAAATGCATGAGAAAATTTAATTTTCTGTAAATTTGCCTCTGGAAAACTGCATTCGTTGACAGTTTTTGACAATTAATTTCCTGGTTCAGACAATTCACAGACAAAGCTATTGTCCTGGTTCAATGCGTTTTAGAGAGAACACTTTCTTTGGTGTTTTTATGCCATTGCGTTTTAGAACTAAGACATTTTTATGTGTTTTCTGGCCATTGCGTTTTAGAAAAACACATTTTTGAAGTGTTTTTAGTCATTGCGTTTTAGGTAAAACACATTTTTAGGTGTTTTCAGTCCATTGCGTTTTAGAGAGAACACTTTCTTTTGTTTTTTTAGGCCATTGCGTTTTAGAAATGAGACATTTTTAAGTGTTTTCTGGCCATTGCGTTTTATAAATAAGACATTTTTTTGTGTTTTTGGTGCATTGTGTTTTAGGTAAAACACATTTTTATGTGTTTTCAGTCCATTGCGTTTTAGAAAACAGACATTTTAAGTGTTTTCTGGCCATTGCGTTTTAGAAATAAGACATTTGTTTGTGTTTTTGGTGCATTGCATTTTAGGTAAAACACATTTTTATGTGTTTTCAGCCCATTGCGTTTTAGAAAGTACACTTTCTTTTGTTTTCTGGCCATTACGTTTTAGAAATAAGACATTTCTTTGTGTTTTCTGGCCATTACGTTTTACAAATAAGACATTTCTTTGTGTTTTTTGTGCATTGCGTTTTAGAAAAATGTCATTTTTAGGGTTTTTTTTTCTATTGCGTTTTACGCAACTGGGTTTTCGATTTTTTTTTTTGAAAATATAGCAATAGTATATCCGTTTTAAAGATAAAAACCGCTCGTTTTTTTGGTGCAATTTTTATAAGAAAAATAATTTCGTATGAAAGAGTTATTAACGTTTAAAAAATGGGGGGAATTGGAAGAGAGAGAAACTATTGCCTTGGATCGACTAGATTGCCCCTAAACAAACCACGCGCCTACTTTTTTTCCTTCAATTTCACTCATTTAATCTTAGCCCTTAATTAAATAAATGGATGGTCAAGATTACTTCTTAGGCTTTCTGTCACGGCTCCCGACCCTACCCTGGACGGAGCCGGGGGCCGCGGACCAGATTTCAATGGTACCCGTGGTATTATTATGCGACAGCGGAAGTCTTTTATTACAGGATCTTTTCACCGGAAAATGCTCGTTTTTAATATATTACACAAAGTTTAAGGGATAAATCCATAATTTACAATAAGTTGATTTCACACAGAAATCTTTATTTTCCCCAAAACACGTTTTATTGATTTATTCACACTGAGCCACTTTTCTGAGCTTGATAGTGCTTTACTGCACTTTTCCTGGATCACACAGATCACCTGAAACATGTTTGAAAAAGGTTTTGTCAGCGGGGAAATACTGAGTGAATCATTCAGTTTTCCAAAACGACCTGTTAGTTATAAATTACAGTATTAAGGGTGATTACAATGTTTTTATCAACCAATTATCAAGAATGGGTATTTGTCACTCGACCGGATCTGTGACTGTGGTCATACCACTATTGGGTCCCGTCGCCCCAATAGTGACGAATATCAGGCTCACTCACCTAGAGTGATAAAAATAGTAATGTGCACAATACCCCACATACCAGCTGTGTAATTTGGTGATTACAAAGACTTAATCCCTGTAATTATAACCTTTAAAAATAATTTGGAGTTTTGTAATACTTACTCACAAACTGTGAGAAAACAGTTTAAAAAGAAGAATGACTCACATTGCATATTAACGAGCAAATAGATAAGCCTACTGATTTGCCTTGATTATACCTAGTTTAACACAATGCACACACAGACGGGTTAGTAACTAATACAGCAGTTACGTCAATTCACGAGATTAAACCTTCACAACGATTAATCAGTGCAATACTCGATAATTCAATCGGATTCACAACGAATAATAGAGCATAGTCCGAATTCGAACAACACTCTAATATTCAAGTCGAAATCACGACGAATAATCAAAGTACAAGCTCAATTGAGCAGCACCCGGACTATCGTTGGATAGTTATAATCGATCGGACGTTGAATCGTAATAGCGATCGAGTTATTACCCTGATTGCGGCAGTGTTTCGTGATCGTGTGTGTGTGATTGTAGTATAACAGTGCTATCTCGACGTCTACAGAAGCTATTTACGTCGTTGTAACCTCTCAGTTTTCATGCCAAGGTCGGCTATTTATAGCAGAAATTTCGACACGCTTACGGACCGTATGACTAACTCCTTACGGTCCGTAAGGGAACCCGGTCTGCTTACGGTCCGTAAGGCTATCCCTTTACGGTCCGTAAAGGGTGCAGCCTACTTCCTAGCCTAGCTGAGTTCGGTTGTAGCTTAGGTGATTCAACAATTTTAACAAATCTGAGCAACGAATTTATTAAGATAATTACCAACGAGGGTTTGCCCCCCTCGAGTTTTAGGGGCCCTGATCCTGATTCCGATTATTCCGGAAATTTCAGGGTTTATGCCAAACTAATTGGGTGTCTTAATTAAGGTTTTCTTATTGGATAATTATTATCCTAATTATGGGTTTTATTGACAGTTGTTACATCCTCCCTACCCTAAGAAAAATCTCGTCCTCGAGATTTACTGGAATAGATGAGGATATTTTCGCTTCATTTCTGATTCCAACTCCCAAGTGTATTCTGGCCCTCTCTTTGAATTCCACTTGACTTTGATTAACACCAGTCTTTTATGCTTGAGGAATTTGACTTTTCGGTCTTCAATTTCTAATGGTCTCTCTACGAATTTCAATTTTTCATTTACCTCTACTTCCTGAAGAGGGACTATCAGGGATTCATCTGATAAACATTTCTTGAGATTGGATACATGAAATACATTATGTACTCCAGCCAATTCTTCTGGTAGTTGTAACCGATAAGCTACTGGTCCTATTCGTTGAATCACAGGGAATGGTCCAACGTATCTCGGACTTAGCTTTCCTTTCTTACCGAATTGTACTATACCTTTCCAAGGAGAAACTTTTAAAAGTACTTTATCTCCGACTTGAAATTCTAAAGGTTTGCGACGATTATCTGCATAGCTCTTCTGACGATCTCGAGCTGTTTTCAGTCTTTCCTTAATCTGAGTTATTTTGTCAGTAGTTTCTTGTACTATTTCAGGACCTGATAATTGACTTTCTCCGATTTCTGCCCAGCATACTGGAGTTCTGCATTTGCGTCCATACAGTGCTTCGAATGGTGCAGCTTCGATGCTTGAGTGATAACTATTGTTATAGGAGAATTCTATTAATGGCAAATGGCTATCCCAATTAACACCAAAGTCAATTACACATGCTCGGAGCATGTCTTCTAATGTTTGTATTGTCCTTTCACTCTGTCCGTCTGTTTGTGGATGATATGCAGTACTTAGATTTAGTCAAGTTCCCATTGCTTTCTGAAAACTTTTCCAGAAATGAGAAGTAAATCGACTATCTCTATCCGATACGATGGAGAGTGGGACTCCATGCAGGGATACTACTTCGTCCACGTACAGTTGCGCTAACCTTTCCATGCTAAAGGTTTCTTTCATTGGTAAGAAATGAGCTGATTTGGTTAATCGGTCTACAATTACCCAAATTGCATCATTACTTCTTTTGGTTTTGGGTAACTTAGTAACAAAATCCATTGTTATGAGTTCCCATTTCCATACAGGCATTTCTAACTGTTGAAGTAATCCTGATGGTTTCTGGTGTTCAGCCTTAACTTGTGAACAAGTTAAACACTTGGATACGTATTCGGCTATATCCTTTTTCATTCCTATCCACCAGAAATTATTTCTTAAATCTTGGTACATCTTATTGTTTCCTGGGTGCATGGTATACCTAGATTTATGAGCTTCTTCTAGAATCTTATTTCGTAACTCTCTTTGTTTAGGTACCCAAGTTCGTTTCTTATGGAATCTCCAAATTCCATCATTTCCTTGTTCTAGTTCTTTCAGGTAACCTTTCATTCCTTCCGCATCATCTTTGATTGCTGTTTTCTGAACTTCTTTGATTTGTGCCATTAAATCTACTTGTAGATTCAACCTCAGAGCACGGACTCATTTCTGCTTCTCATTGTACTTACGACTTAAGGCATCGGCAACTACATTTGCCTTTCCTTCGTGATATTGAATATCACAGTCGTACTCGCTTAGCATCTCCATCCATCTTCTTTGCCTCATGTTTAATTCTTTTTGCCCAAATATATATTTTAAACTTTTATGATCTGTATAGACAGTAAACTTACTTCCGTACAGATAATGTCTCCAGATCTTAAGGGCAAAAATTATGGCTCCTAATTCTAGATCATGAGTCGTATAATTTTCTTCGTGCTTTTTCAATTGCCTAGAAGCATACGCAATTACCTTCTTACGCTGCATCAGCACACATCCATAGCCTAATTTTGAAGCATCACAATATACTTCAAAGTCTTCTGTTCCTTCGGGTAACGCTAAGATTGGTGCATTTGTCAACCTATGCTTTAAAATCTTAAAAGCTTCTTCTTGTCTAGGTCCCCATTCAAACTTAGCAGCTTTACAGGTTAACTTGGTTAAAGGTACGGCTATCTTAGAAAAATCTTGGATAAATCGTCTATAGTATCCAGCTAAGCCTAGAAAACTTCTTATTTCCATTGCTGTTTGTGGGACTTTCCATTTAGTAATTGCTTCTATCTTAGCAGGATCTACATGGATACCTTCTTGATTTACCACATGTCCTAAGAATTGTACTTCTTGCAGCCAAAATTCACATTTCGAGAATTTGGCATAAAGCCTTTCTTTTCTTAACAAGGTTAAGAGAACGTGTAAATGCTCACAATGTTCTTTTTGGCTTTTGGAGTAAATAAGTATATCGTCGATGAAAACGATTACAAATTTATCCAAGTATGGTTTACAGATTCGATTCATCATGTCCATGAATGCTGCTGGGGCATTTGTTAATCCAAAGGGCATGACTGTAAACTCATAATGACCATACCTAGTTCTAAAAGCAGTTTTAGGTATGTCTTCTTCTTGCACTTTCAATTGATGGTATCCGGATCTTAAATCTATCTTTGAGAAGTACTTAGCTCCTTGTAGTTGATCAAAAAGATCATCAATCCTAGGTAATGGGTATCGATTCTTAATCGTAACTTTATTCAATTCTCTATAATCGATACACATTCTCATTGATCCATCTTTCTTTTTCACAAACAACACTGGTGCACCCCAAGGGGATGAACTAGGTTGTATGAATCTTTTGCTTAATAATTCATCTAATTGCTTTTTCAATTCTAGCATTTCGGTAGGTGCTAATCTATATGGTGCTTTAGCTATTGGTGCAGTACCTAGAATTAAATGAATTCTAAACTCTACTTCTCTATCAGGTGGTAACCCAGGTAATTCTTCTGGAAAAACGTCTGGGTATTCTGACACTACCGGGATGTCCTGAAGTTCCTTATCTTTAGTGTTAATGATTACCGAAATCATGTACACCATTTCCTGCTTTCTTGAATAACTAGCCAATTTCATTACGGAAATGAATTTCAGTGGCTTTCGAGGTTTATCTCCAGTAATTAAAATTGCTTCTCCGGAAGGTGTTTGAATTTCTACAGCATTTTTATCACATAGGATTCGAGCATGGTTGGCTATTAACCAATCCATTCCTAACACGACATCGAATCCGGCTAAATTCATTGGTAACAGGTTTGCAGAAAACTTATGGCCTAATAGTTCTATTTTTCCTTCTTGCCAGACTTTATTTATTTTCACAGAATTTCCTTCTGCGGTTTCTACTGTGAAGATTTGTCTAAGAGTGGTTAAAGGTAACTTAAGATCTTGACAAAATGAAGTATTTATAAAACTTTGGTTCGCACCAGAGTCAAATAATACTTTGGCAAACACATCATGTACTAGGAACGTACCAGCCATCACATCTGGAATGAGTTCGGCTTCTTGAGTGGTTAGCTGGAATGCACGCGCATTTCTCTTGGTTGCTCCTTCAGCTGGTTTGGCTTGGTTGGCTACAGGTTTAGCTAATTTAGGACATTCAAATTGGAAATGTCCCTTTTCTCTGCAATTATAACAAATTCTTGTTTTCTTCCTGCAGTCTTCTTCCCGGTGACCTTTTGTCTTGCAAAAATTGCAAACCATGTTGCATTGTCCATAATGCTTCTTTTTGCAAATTTTGCAGAAAGGAGATGATGAAGATTGCCCCGTTCCTCTTTTCTTGGTATTACCCACACGAAATCCTCGGGTAATCTTTTGAGCTAATTCCTTCTTGTGATCTTCCTCTCTTGTGCGTACCAACTCATCCGTTAGGGTATTAGCTAATTCTACCGCATCGTCAATAGTACGAGGTCTCGCAGCTTTAACGATGTTTCGGATTTCACTAATTAACCCCCAGATGTAACGAGAAATAAGTACCGGTTCTGGCGAAGCCAGTGTTGGCACCACCCTTGCGTATTCAAAGAATGTCGAAGTATAGCCCCGGCAATCTACCCCTGTCATATGGTGACTTAGGAATTTGTTTGCCATTTGGTCTTTTTCATATTCGGGACAGAATTTTCTTTCTACAAGACTCTTAAATTCTTCCCAACTCATGACATAGGCTATCCTTCTTCCTTTTGCCTGGAGGTCCGTGTTCCACCATTCTAGCGCTTCTTCTTTGAATAGATTTGATGCATACATCACCTGATCCTCTTCAGCACATTTGCTTATTGCAATTACTGCTTCGGTTTTCTCTAACCAACGCAGTGTTGCAGTTGCCCCTTCGTTACCTGCAAATTCAGCGGATTTGCAAGCAAGAAATTCTTTGTAAGTGCAACCAGACGTTGCAGCTTTTATTCTTTTTAGAAGTGGGACTTGTTGCGGATCATGATCGTTATGATTGCCGCCTCCATTTATGCTGTTACTGCCGTTATCTTCCAGAGTACGTTTACTAGGATTTAATTGTTGTGGTTCGGCAGGTTTATGAACAACAGCTACAATTGCTGGAATAGCCTGGGCTATCCCTTGTGCGATAAAATGCTCGATATCTTGTCGAGTTATATATTGATCTTCTTGTTCTTGCTCAGATTGATTTACTTCATTAATTGGTTCATTGTTAGCGTTTTCCATCTGCTAATTGGTAGGAATTATTAGTGTCTAACTTATTACTAACAAAATTAGCACAGATGAACACATAAATTATTACAACATACAAGCATAACCAAAATTGTCGATTTCTCGACTTTCATTTTGTCATTGTATATTGTATATGCCTCCGTACACACCGTATCTTACAGAGTTTTATTGCCCATTTTACAGAGTTTTAAGTTACTATTTACACTAGTATACAATACGGGTCCCTGACTTTTTCGTTAGTTTGACTGACAGTCCTAATAACGATGCTCCCTCTTGTCGTACTTCCAAGTTAGATGCTCTCCCATTTCCTTGATCCTATTACCCGTACCTATCAGTTCTTCACCGAACTGACGGAGTTCAGTCAGGTTTTCATTACTCATGGGAGGATTCGGGATTGGTTCTGGGTTAAATTGTGGAAGGAAACTATAAGGACTATTGACTATGTTTTGGAATTGCCAGTCGTTTGTCCACCATTCTTCCAGTTCACCTAGTGGTCGGGTGTGGATTAAAGGTTCAGGAATAGTTGGTGCTACGTTTAAGGGAAATTGGACTGTAGCCGGGTAAGGATACAAATTAGTACGGATTGGGCTTATGACTTCACAGTTTCCTAATAGACGGTCTATTTCGTCTTGGAACGTGATTTCTTCTGGTTGTTTAGAGCTTTCGCCAATTTCTATACCCTTTTGCTTAAGATCTATCCCTATTTCCTTTTCTGGTGGTTTCGAACTTTCTCCAGTTTCTATTTCTTTTCCCTTGCTCATGATCACAGGATTTTCTATTTTAGGGAGTCTCCTAGTTGCTGGTTTCCTACGGTGTACTTTCCTCCACCCTACGTATCTTCTCTTCTTTTTAGGTTTAGCTTTTTTCCAGCGGTGGAGCTTGGAATTCCACAGGTTCTTCTATGTCAGCAACATAACCAGTAAAGTCGTAAGAGACTTCGATAGGCACTGGATATAAGTTGAGATTCTGAAATGCTTCCGATATCTCACTCATGCTGCATAGTATATATGCAAAATACAAAATGCAATGTTAAAACTTTGGAACAAAGTTTAACAAACAACACTGAAGTTTTATTGCATACCAATTTATACAGAAAACAACGGAAATAAACACACTGGGATTTTATTTATTTACGGGATAGTGATTTTTCTATTAGACTCGATTCATTGGAAATTTAGAGGTTGGCATTTTCTGCTACAGTAGCTAGCATATAGAGATTTGCCCATTTCCCGTCTATTTTATCTTCCCACGGTGCACTATTACCCAATTCTTGGACTTCTGGGTTAAACCTAACTCTCTTGGTTCGGGGTTTCTTGTTCTCCTGACTCTTTTTAAGTATCGAATCCCTTTTCTCTGGGGAAAGAGGATTCTCGTAGTTTGCCTTGCGGACAAAGATTCCTTCTTCTAGGTTTACTGGGTTTTTAGAAGAAGACGCAACATCTAGTTTGTGGTAGATAGTAGACAGCTTTTGTTTACCCATACTGTAACTAACAAATAATCAATTAATAAAACATATAATTACAGAATAACAACTAGTAAAATTAAGTATTTTTTCAAATACTTAATTTAGTATTAGGCTTAATCAGCGGCTCAATCAGTGGCTCAATAGTTATTAATTCTTAGCTCTGATACCACCTTCTCTGTCACGGCTCCCGACCCTACCCTGGACGGAGCCGGGGGCCGCGGACCAGATTTCAATGGTACCCGTGGTATTATTATGCGACAGCGGAAGTCTTTTATTACAGGATCTTTTCACCGGAAAATGCTCGTTTTTAATATATTACACAAAGTTTAAGGGATAAATCCATAATTTACAATAAGTTGATTTCACACAGAAATCTTTATTTTCCCCAAAACACGTTTTATTGATTTATTCACACTGAGCCACTTTTCTGAGCTTGATAGTGCTTTACTGCACTTTTCCTGGATCACACAGATCACCTGAAACATGTTTGAAAAAGGTTTTGTCAGCGGGGAAATACTGAGTGAATCATTCAGTTTTCCAAAACGACCTGTTAGTTATAAATTATAGTATTAAGGGCGATTACAATGTTTTTATCAACCAATTATCAAGAATGGGTATTTGTCACTCGACCGGATCTGTGACTGTGGTCATAGCACTATTGGGTCCCGTCGCCCCAATAGTGACGAATATCAGGCTCACTCACCTAGAGTGATAAAAATAGTAATGTGCACAATACCCCACATACCAGCTGTAATTTGGTGATTACAAAGACTTAATCCCTGTAATTATAACCTTTAAAAATAATTTGGAGTTTTGTAATACTTACTCACAAACTGTGAGAAAACAGTTTAAAAAGAAGAATGACTCACATTGCAGATTAACGAGCAAATAGATAAGCCTACTGATTTGCCTTGATTATACCTAGTTTAACACAATGCACACACAGACGGGTTAGTAACTAATACAGCAGTTACGTCAATTCACGAGATTAAACCTTCACAAATATTAATCAGTGCAATACTCGATAATTCAATCGGATTCACAACGAATAACAGAGCATAGTCCGAATTCGAACAGCACTCTAATATTCAAGTCGAAATCACGACGAATAATCAAAGTACAAGCTCAATTGAGCAGCACCCGGACTATCGTTGGATAGTTATAATCGATCGGACGTTGAATCGTAATAGCGATCGAGTTATTACCCTGATTGCGGCAGTGTTTCGTGATCGTGTGTGTGTGATTGTAGTATAACAGTGCTATCTCGACGTCTACAGAAGCTATTTACGTCGTTGTAACCTCTCAGTTTTCATGCCAAGGTCGGCTATTTATAGCAGAAATTTCGACACGCTTACGGACCGTATGACTAACTCCTTATGGTCCGTAAGGGAACCCGGTCTGCTTACAGTCCGTAAGGCTATCCCTTTACGGTCCGTAAAGGGTGCAGCCTACTTCCTAGCCTAGCTGAGTTCGGTTGTAGCTTAGGTGATTCAACAATTTTAACAAATCAGAACTGAGCAACGAATTTATTAAGATAATTACCAACGAGGGTTTGCCCCCCTCGAGTTTTAGGGGCCCTGATCCTGATTCCGATTATTCCGGAAATTTCAGGGTTTATGCCAAACTACTTGGGTGTCTTAATTAAGGTTTTCTTATTGGATAATTATTATCCTAATTACGGGTTTTATTGACAGTTGTTACACTTTCTACCCAAATAAACTTCCTATTATATCATAACCCTAGTTATTATATATAAACTAGAATTGAACAGGGACCATACACTTAATAACTGAAACAAAACAAACGATTAACGATATGTATATCAACATCGATTGTTTACAAAATTTACAATCAATGTGTTATATTACTAATATATCTAAGCCTAGGGTCAGGATTTAAAGAGAACGATGAAAAGTGTGAGAACAGTGAGAACGATTTTGGTGGTGACATGTGGCATTGATGCTAAATTATACTAAGGGGTAATATTGTCAAAAACCCACTCACACGAACTAGGTGTTCAAATAAAACGCCATAAAAACACTCAATTCAGAAAAAACGCCATGAAAATACACAGTTAAAAACGCCATAAAACACCTAGTTCAGAAAAACGTCATGAAAAATCTCAGTTGAAAACGCCATAAAACGCTCAGTTCAGAAAAACGCCATGAAAATACCTAGTTAAAATGCCATAAAAACACCTAGTTCAGAAAAAAAGCCATGAAAATATATAGTCTAAAACGCCATAAAACACCCAGTTCAGAAAAACTCCATAAAACCCAGTTAATTTTTTTTCGAAAACTATATCAATAGTATACTCGTTGGAAAGATAAAAAAACGCTGAGTTTTATGGTGTAATTTTTTTTGAAAAATAATCACGTATAAAAAAGTTATTGTCGTTTAAATATGATGGGGGAAAATGACATGTGATTAGCATGTGCATCTTTGTTTGGATCTTTCTATTTTACCCCTCCTGATAGTTCTAAGGCCCCTATTATTTACAAAAATGTCACCGCATCAATCTCAGCCACAAACCACTAAGATCTTGTGGCTGAGAATCGTTTTCACTGTTCTCACAATTTGAGGCGTTCTCTCCTGATCCTGTTCCTGTAAGCCTAATCTTTTTTTCTCAACAACGTTAGGCTTAACATGATGCACGTCAAGCGTGCCGATAACGATTTGTAATTATGTTTTTTTCACGTATTTTCCTAAACCTTTGGGTTAGTTCGTTGAGCTTCTCATTGATACGCCTACCGGAATTAACAGTGTCTTCGAGAAGTATCGTTAGAATGTCCATGTCGTCGTTAGCTATAGACATTCTAAACACAAAAGTTTAAAGAACGCAAAGTTATTACAAATTTGAAAAAGGAGGCTCAAAGAAACACTAAAGCGATAAGCTTTTTGATGTCGTATTGACGATATTGGTCACAATGATCGTAAGAACAATTGATTCGTCATTACCAAATAGTTCGTAACCTGAACACAAATAACAAACCAAAAAAAATTATACATGTAAAAAAAGGACCGGAAATACTTAAGTCTAATTTAAAACCGCTTAATTTGGCTCAGAAATATTGTATACACCGGTTGCTTCTATCTAGCCTTTAGAGTTTTGTATAAACAGATTTTAAACATCATCGCCTATTTAAAAGGGTGTGCCTATTGGCACACCAAACCCTAGCAAAACCCTAGCAAATCAGGGTTTATCTACGCTGCGTATTGGTCAATACGCAGCGTAGATAAACCCTAGATCTCAGTGCCTGATATCCAATCATTGCTCAGAAAACAAGGTGTATATACGCTGCGTAGTGGTCAATACGCAGCGTATATAAAACAGCTGCAAATCTGGGGTCATTTTGGTAGGTTTGAAGTGTCAAATTTTTGCCAGGTTTATATACGCTGTCTATAGGTCAATACGCAGCGTATATAAAACAGCTGCAAATTTGGGGTCTTTTTGGTAGGTTTGAAGTGTCAAATTTTTTCCAGGTTTATGTACTTTTTTTAGCGTAACTTTTTTAAAGTATGGTTATTATTATTATTAAGGTAACTTTTTTTAGCGTTTCATGTCTCTAAATGATTTGAAGAATTGGGTACAAGAAACGGGAAAGAAGTATGGTTACGTAATTGTTACCCGCCGATCAAAAAATATATGCTGCGTATTGACCTATTTGGTCATTTTATGAAACTCATACTTCATGGACTAATATGGTCATTATTGAAACTATTTTAACTGAATGGTTTAGCCAGGTTAACTTTCATATCAAGATTTCTTCTTTAAACACTAACTCAGTTAGCATACTTAACTGAACAGTATAGGGACCATTTTTGTCAATTTTCAAAACTTCAAGGACCATTTTTGTAAATTTTCGAAACTTCAGGGACCATTTTGTAAATTTTCTAAACTTCAGGGACCACTTATGTCAATTTTCGAAACCTCAGGGACATTTTTGTAAAAATTGAAACTTAAGGGACCAAAGTGTAAATATATCAAAAATCGTTTGAAAGGGGGTCTTCTTTAAAGAACCGGCCCTTGCAAGGATCGAACTCATAACCTCTCGTTTAGAACCGCAACGCCTTAACCAGTTTATCCTCCTACTAGGAGCTGATAGAATATGAAACTTAATTCCTTATATACACTAGTTAGGTTATACGCTGCGTATTGACCTATACGCAGCATATGCCAGGTTTATATACGCTGCGTATAGGTCAATACGCAGCGTATATAACCTTCCTCAATTTTTTATTCACAACAGAACATGTTAAACTGCTAGAATTTTACATAACCTGTCAGAATTTTATATAACCTGCCAGAATTTTATATAACCTGCCAGAATTTTATATGTACTCCATAGTATATATATAACCTTTCAGAATATACAAGAGTTTGATATATACAAGAAAAGTTTGTGCATACATAACAAAATGATAAAATACTACTGCTGCTGCTCCTGCTGCTGCTGCTGATGCTGATCCCATTCCGCATCCGTAATAAAGGGTAGTGGAGGTAACCCGTCATGCTGTCGTTGCTGCTGCAGCGCCGCAGCCACCCACTCCAACAGATAATTGTTCCTTTCAGCTAACCGAAGCTGCCGCTGATGTGATGGGTCAGGACCGGGCCAAACATGGCGTGGGAACTGAGGCGCCCCGGGTGGTCCACACGACGGTGGTGGCTGCGGAATGACGACGGGCGGCTCATACGGCTCCGGCACCTCTGGATCGGCAGGGGGATATATCGGAGGGAACTGTTCCGGCAGCTGTTGAAGCTGGTATTGCGTGTCGTTCGGGTTCTTAAACCGCTTCCCGTCTGGGAAGTCTTTGGTAACGTGCATTCCGGATAAAACGTTCTTCCCCATCCGCTTCGGCTGTGCCGGCGGGCCTACATGGTCGCGGTCAATCTCCGGATAATAGCCCAACGAAAGGGCTATCCTAGTCACGTAGGCGCCGCTGAATAACTGTCCGCGCTCCTGTCGATGATGCGCGGAGGCGAAGTATTGCGCCAGCCCGTAGGCGAGAGCGCACAGCTTCTTGTATAAGAGGCAATATAAGAAAAATAAATCACCACTGGTGCACCACTCCCGGCTTTTGTTTCGAGCAGTGATCGAAGTGGAAATCATTTTATGCAAATACCTGCACAAAAGGAAACCAGTCAGTAAATAATAATCAGACGACATCGACTAAGATCGTCGTTAAATTATATTTTTTTTATTATTTAGTCTACGTCGTCCGTAAGGCGCGTACGGACTAGGATCCATTGTAACCACCTTCACCCCCGTATCTACTGTAACCACCTTCACCCCATATCTATCGTATCCACTGTATCTACCTTCACCCCCCGTATCCACTGTAACCACCTTCACCCCCGTATCCACCTTCACCACCGTATCCACTGTAACTTCCGTATCCACCTTCATCCCCGTATACCCCGTAACCCGGATACGATTGCTGCGTCGGGTAATATGGTTCATCAACAGGTGCATTCTCAGCACCGTATCCACTTTGTTGCACGTACAGAGATTCATACCCGTATCCGTAATCTGGATACACTTGATGCGCCGGGTAATTTGGTTCATCAACAAGTGGAGTGGGAGTCTTGTTCAAGTCTGGCAACTGTGGTTTTTGATCGACAGGGACTCCAGACACAACCTCCTCCTCCTCATTGGCAGTATTTGCTCCCCATGTGTCGTTAGAATAGCGATTACCGAAATAATTATCATTCCAAAATGATGACATTTTAACAAGATTGAACAAAAAACAGAACAAATGATTTTGGTTTAGTGTGTAAATTGTTTACTGAAGAAGAAGATGAAAAAGAAAGCAGAGGAGATTGAATTCGAATTGTGAACAGATATGAATGGATGGATAAATAGACTTTCATGTGACACTTCAATAGGCAGCGTATTGCTCTTTACTCCCCGTATTACTTTATTCACGTGCCTGGACAACATCGTATCGGTGTCAAATCAGTCTGACATACGCTGCATATTGACCACTACGCAGCGTATAGGGTTACCTCTATACGCTGCGTACTGATCAATACGCACCCTATGTCAGACTGATTTGACATGGTACTAGGTTTGACCGTCTAGTCGTGTACCTACCCCTTACATACGCTGTGTATAGGCCTCTACGTAGCGTATTGAGGTAACCCTATACGCTGCGTATTGGTCAATACGCAGCGTATGCAAACCCTAAGTGTGCAGATAGCCTGCCATGGTGTGCAAATAGTGAGAGCCATTTAAAATCCAAACACCATTAATTTATATATTTATATAGTATCAATTAGTAACAAGTTTGTTTGGCATTATACAAGCCATACCACTTAGCAACAATCAAAACCGAGACATGACTGCAAAAAAAATATTGCCAAGCCAAATATCAAATACCCATTTACACATTTTAATCCCCAAACCTCTCTAATGACCTTAAAGGTATCATCATCAAGGACCAACTCTCAACAACAATTTGTTACAAATGACGCAACCCAGAAAACATAAACAACTTAAATTCCTAAATAAAGTTCAATCTCCATATGCTGATGTACGACACCCACAAACAGAAAACACAGCTAAAGCTACATCTACAACCACCATTACCAGAAACCAGTTACTAAGGGGGTGTTTGGGATTGCTTATTTTAGTGACTTATTGACTTCTCGTAAAGTTAAAAGGTGTTTGGCATTGTAATTGTATGTAAGGGGAAAAGTCAGTAAGTCACTCCAAACGCACTCCCAAACATGGCCTAATTGATTATGTATAAACACAAACGAAACTGGCAGCCACTAAATAATATTCCACCTACACATACGGCACCACAAATCAAAGATCTTAAGGGTCAGCAGCTCGTCACGGCTGCATGGAAGGATGCCAAGACCATCATCGCCATCATACGTACCAATTGCAATAACTTCCACATGATCAAGAAGTCTACACCTCGGATGAACACATAATGTCATCGTCATCGGCAAAAGCAAACACATAAATGCCCATCAAAAATAAAGTAAACAACCGCATCGTTGGAACCCCGCTTTAAAGAATATAACCAGCATCATCGGCATAATGGCCTAGCCAAAATAAATAGAACGCAAACCAGACATACTGTCGAGAAAAAACTGTCGGCAAGAAGCCAAAAAAGGCCTCGTCAAATGAGTCATCAAGCCAGAATCACCAAAATAAACACTTGAAACCTCAAACTGGAAGGTCTGTTGCACAAAGCAGACTGAATCAACAATGAAAACACAATGGCGTCAAAGACTACCAAATAATCAGTCACCTGAAAACCCTAATCGGGTCACAGTGAGACTCTTAAAACCGTAAATGGCTCAGGGTGAAAAGTGTATAAAGGACCATCAGTTACATGTCGTCGAAAGGTAGAAGATCGGGGCAGAAACGCCCAAAACAACCGATGCTTCACCGGAAAACAGGAAGGGAAAGAAACAGATTGAAACACAACCAAAGCCAAATGTACAAACAACTAAAGCACCAATAAGTTACTAATTGGTAATATATACAATACATGTGTAGAAATCAATTAAATTAATTCGTACAAAGTTGTATTCCGAAATAAGTTAATTAAAAACATATTTGTATTTGAAATAATGTATTTTTCTAGTATCACAAAATATACTGAGTATCGGTATTGTAGACTATACTGAATACACCAGTGCCCTCTCGAGGTGATACCGACCGAACAACATCCCTACTGGTTCCGGTATTCATTTTTATAGTTTTTGAAATCAATTAAATTAATTCGTACAAAGTTGTATTCCAATATAAGTTAATTAAAAACATATTTGTATTTGAAATAATGTATTTTTCTAGTATCACAAAATATACTGAGTATCGGTATTGTAGACTATACTGAATACACCAGTGCCCTCTCGAGGTGATACCGACCGAACAACATCCCTACTGGTTCCGGTATTCATTTTTATAGTTTTTGGTTTTGCTACGAGTCAATTTGTTATTCTTTGATTTTTTTTCCGTTCTACCAGTACCGAACCAATAATGTATGGCCGTAATTGGTATAGTGTTCGGTTTGTGGTTTTTACTTTGTTTGGTTTTTATACGGTACTGTATAACTTTTTGTTAACATTCTAATATAATTTTTTTAAAAACAGGGTTGTATTTAAAATAAAGTATTTTTTGTCTCATAAAGTATACCGACTACCGGTACCATACCGAACTAGTACTGACAGAACAATATCGGTACCAAGACGGTATTATTTTTTGCCTTTTGGTTTCAATATAATTTCATTCTTTTGCAATACATACATACATACATACCGAATATATAACTATTGTCTAATTGATTATAATAGCATTGTAAATAAACTTTATTGTTTCTTACTACACAGATGTGGATTACCTAGGTTGAATTGAATTCTCAACTTGAATCCGACTTAACCTGTACTTGAAAATCGATAGTGTATACTCTATAATTAAAACCACAAAATAATTACTCCCTCCGTCCCATTAAAAGTGTCATATTTTGAATTTTCAAAGTCTTTATTTATAAACTTTGACTTTAATTATATATTTTTTGTGTTATATAAAACTTGATGAAAATTAACCCGATAAAAACACTTGTAAAACACACTCAAATCATATAACTTTCATCAAGTATTATCTAACACAAACAAAATTATTTACGGTCAAAGTTTATAAAGAAAGACTTTGAAAATTTAAAATATGACACTTTTAGTGGGACGGAGGTAGTATTAGAGTATATGTATATGATGTGTATATGTGCAGAGATTGTTATGTTTGTTGAGAGTTATAGTTAGTCGGGAAGTTGTAACATGTGTGGACTATAGTATATATAGATGTTGTATCATTGTGAATGTAGTGTGATATGAATGAACTAACTTACCTAAAATTTGATTTCCTTTATGGTATCAAAGCTACACAGCTCCAATACACCTTAACCTTTCTGTTAGAACTCCAGTTGGTTTTCTGATCAACTTTCCCGCCAAATTTCTTCCGAGCTCCTCTGCTAATTCTCCTCTTTCCGAATCATTTTCTCTGCCTTTCATCATCTAAATCTTCCTTTCTTCGGTCTGTTTTCAACCAATCATGGCAAATTCAGGATCTCAATCTGCAACAATGAGTAAAAATTTCACAAATCCTAATAATAATATCACAAGTTTGATGTGAATGAAACCTGATAACACAAATTTCTTTAATTGGCAGCATAAAACATTGACTATATTGAAAACACTCGGATTACTGAACCGTGAAGTTGTACCACCTGATGATGTTGAAGCCAGAAATGCTTGGGAAAGATCAGAACTGCAAATCTTTCACCGTCCTTGATTCCGAAGTAAGTTTTTGCTACTCAGAATCTATACATATCACAGTTTCATTCAGTTAAACAAGGATCTAAATCAGTTATTGAGTTTTGTGATGAAGTAGTTAAAAATCTGTTTCACTGTCTACAAGTAATTGGAGATCCAAGCCTTGTTTCGCAAATATTGAATGCATTACATCCAGATTTTCATATGTCTGTATTATAGAATATAGAATATTGTGATTCAAAACCTTCTTTTTCATAGTTGAGAGACATATAAATCATGATTAAAACAAACAGCAACATAGCATCATACCAATCTCCGCTATGGCGGTTATGATATTTAATGATCATGGTCCAAATAACTTTACTGGTCAACTCGGCCTACGTTATAATAATGGGTTGTCGCAACAAACAAATCAACTAGGTTTATTGGGCCCTAGCCCAGTGCCTAGTGCCTGTTACAAATCACAACATGATGAATTCCTTATTTTAGCCCGAGTTAATTGCCCGGATAGTCCCTGTGGTTTGGTGTTTTTTCACGTCTAGTCCCAAACTTTTCAAAATAGCATGTTTGTTTCCTGTGGTTTGCTCACTTGTCACTCGGGTAGTCCCTACACTGGATGGGCGTTAAGTTATGCAGTTAAGTGTATGTAAGATTACAAAAATACCCTTACAATGTTGTAAGATGTGCTTTATCTTTATTTCATGCACTCATCACTTGTACAACATGCTTTTTTCTCTATTAGACCCTCACTATTAAAAAAATTGTTTTGTTTATATTAATAAGTTGCATGCATCCATTTATATACTATTAATTGGTAACATTGTTAGGCATTAAAACTTCTAATTTTTAGCTTATAAAGTTGGACATTGCTCTATGATAAAACCATGCACTAAAGTATTTATTTATATACATACTATTAATTGGTAACATTGTTAGACATTAAAACTTGTATTTTTAACTTATAAAGTTGGACATTGTTTTATGATAAAACCAAGTACTATATATTTATTTATTTATATGCTATTAATTGGTAACATTGTTAGGTAGGGATGAGCACGGTACCCGTTCGGTACCGGTACTGAAAAACGAGAAAAGTGGGTACCGATACCGAATATACCGGCCGTAACATGGAGCTCATGTATAATGTTTAGGGGCTGTTTGGTAACTTTTGAATGGTTAAGTGATGAATCAGTAAGAGTAAGAGGTCTGAACTATTAAATACTTAAGTAGTATGAGGTCTGAATTATTAAGAGACAATATAATGCTTAACCGTTCAAAGACAAATGTCTGACCAATTAAGATTAGAGGTCTTAACCATTGAGACTCAGTATAATAATTAATCATTCAGATGCAAATGTCTGAACCATTCAGATGCAAATGTCTGAAATATTCAGACATTTACTTACGAAACAAACAGTATGAATCATTAGTGTTGAACCAGTAAGAGGTCTGAACCATTCAGACCCTCATTAAGAGGTAAATAAACAGCCCCTTAATTATTAACTAACCCATGCCGGCTGAATTTGTAAGCCCCGGCCACAACGCGGCGGGGACTTACATCTAGTTTTTCATATAAAGTAGACTCATAGGGTTATTTGTACATCATAACCTCATGTACTAGCTTCCCTTTTAATAAAACTAGTGGGAAACCTGTGCGTTGCCTCGGAGTCGACAATTGTAAGGCACTAACAGTTCGTGGATCGGTTTATTAGAGAAAAAAAGACTGGTTGTGGGGCAAAACCTTTTTTATGAAAAGACACGATTCGCTTGAGCCACCAAAACATTTAGAAAGTATAGATAATATTCATATTAATAGTCAAAACACACCTTATAACATCTACCATAAACTGGTCTCATGTATCAGTTTTCATAATAGCCTTGTGTTCCTGTACCATAGCATCTTGCCAATCACTTTTGTGGACAGCCTCAACATAAGTAGTGAAATCTGATATGTTAAGCGCAAATTGACAAGCACTGTTTTCATCATAAAGAGTTCCTACCTCTTGGGCTATAGAATACACATCTTGTTATGATTTGACTCTTAATAGAGGTGACAATGTGGACGAAACAGTATTTTGGTTAGATGCCAAAGGAGTAATAACATTAGAATCATCAGAAGTAGAGGAAATAGAAGACTCACTTGGTGTTATAGGAAATGGATCAATAAAACTGTTGTCATATAGTTGATATTTGACCTTGTGATCATCATACCAATCCCACTTTGAATCTTCAAGAAAAACAGCATCCCTTCTGGTTTGAAACTTTTTTGTCACCGAGTTATACAGCCAATATCCCTTGCTTTGATTGGAACACCCCAACGTAGTTTACAAAGCATAGCCCGATAAACAGGCAGCACTTTGGCATCCGTTGCTAGGTCTTAGATCAATCAAACAAAGTATCAGATCAGTAATTAGGGTTAAAACACTTACAACGGGGCAATGCATCGCAGGTTTAGGGGGTGTACTGCAGAGAAATGGAAGTACGAGAGTGTTTGATCAGAGAAATTCGATCGAATAAGTGCAGGAACTTCTATCCCATGCTGCTCCATTTATACCCCAATTAGGCTCCCCCCGCGTGTCGTGCCAGAATCCAGGGGAACCCTCGCGTGGCGCGGCGGCACCTAGCTAGGGCTAGGTCAGCCTCGTCAAGGGTGGAAGGTTGCCACTTGTAGCGAGACGGCGCCATCTGTCCATGGTTACTCCCGTGCGTCGCGCCAGACAGAGGTGTCCTGGCGCGTGGCGCCTGGACTACCCTGGTGAGACTTCTTCGTTTTGCGTGCCGATTCTCATTGTGTGTGTTCGGTTCTTCGTTTACGACTCGTTCTAGGGTGTTTTTGGAGAGTTGTTACACTTACATAATGCAATTGGCCCAACCCAACCAATGCAGCCCAGTTTATTGTTAGTGACAGGCCCATGTGTTTGGGAAGGACCAGCGTAGGTTATAAAGCACGCTGAGAGTAGGGAAACGAGGAGAAATGAATATTGTTTAAAAAAAGGGTTAAGGAAGTAACCCTGTCCCTAGTACCCCATAGGATACCCATCATCCTACCCCACAAGGGTTATGATGCCGGCGAATTACCTCTGCACACCATCCACATGATTTGGGCACCACCAGGGTCGAACCCGCACCACTACAGCTTCACAAGTGGGCAATGAACTTTATTGGTAGTGGGTACCGCCGAGCTATTAGTTGGTTCTCTTCTAGTCTTCTCATCTCTCTTTCTTGAATCTGTGTCTCATCTCCTTCGTTGTTATTGTTTTGATTTCTCATTGTAATCTTGCAATTGAAACAACCGAATCACAGTAAGTTGATTATATCATTGTTGTGTTAAATTGAGTACACAACATGATATCTTGTAATTAGTTTTAGATCTAGGTTTCATAACATTTAGAAAACACTTTTAAACAATTTTCATATTTGAATTTTGATGGAGTGTCTAATTAACTCATTGTAGGTTATAAAAAAATCTTTACTTGAAGCTCTCGATTTATGAATTTGACTGCTCCTAGTAGGTAACTTAAGTTACATAATTATAATCAGTTTAGAGGTTTCAATATTTTTTCTTAAGGAACACACGACTCAATCACCTTTGACCCCAATACGCATCTTTTTGTTACCCAAAAACGATCAAATTATTTGATGAGGAAGGAGTTGAAGAATTTCCTTTGACCCCAATACACGTCTTTTTGTTCTTCAAATGTATGAATTTACTTATTTATCAAGGATTTTGAAAGTTTAATGCGAAAAAACAATGATTAGTTGGATGTCTAGACCGTAGAACAGTAACGTTGTCCTCGCAACACTACCCTAAACCCATACATGTGAGAACCATAAAAAAAACCCAAACTAATTCTCTAAATAAACAGATCTCTAATCGAAAACCCAAACCAAATCAAAGACACAATGAATCTCTAATCGAAAACCTAAATTTATACATTTAGAGTTCTAAGATGACAATACCAAGATGTACTAATAATGAGACAAATTTACGTAACCAGCATCATTAATCATTATCATTCACAACATCAATGTGAGTGGTATCCGGATTACTTAGAGGTTTTACCACAACATCAATGTGAGTGGTATCCGGATGACTTAGAGGTTTTACTACATTGGACCTTCGGTCGATGGGTTTCCTCTGAAATTGGTAACGGGTAGGGTCACCAACGCTGTCTATGATCGCGGTCGTGGGGGCCTTTTGCATGTGGGTGCACCCGGGTGGCTGGGCTTTGTTGGGTGTTCGAAAAAAAACTAGGTTCGAAATTAAACGGTTTTAGACCCTGGAGTTTGAAGAAATATTTTGGTAGCTTGAAACTTAGGAAATGTGAAACAGTTTAAACCATGACATAAATATAAATCAAAACTAACACATGCATTTGCAATTCAAGTTCCTCCGATTCAAACGTCTCTAAAGCATCAAAGGCCACAAGGTATCTTCCCAAAATAATTATAGCTTATAAAACAGTGCAACAAAAACTTAACCTAGATCTATCTTCGCCAGGTGACTACAAACACAAAACCATAAGTAAGCATAAAAAATAATAATAAGCATAAATAATAATAATAATAATAATAATAATAATAATAATAATAATAATAATAATAATAATAATAATAATAATTATAGCTTATAGAACAGTGCAACAAAAACTTAACCAAGATCTATCTTCGCCAGGTGACTACAAACACAAAACCATAAGTAAGCATAAAAAATAATAATAATAATAATAATAGTAATAATCGATCGGAATAGTAATAGTAATAGTAATAGTAATAGTAATAGTAATAGTAATAGTAATAGTAATAGTAATAGTAATAGTAATAGTAATAGTAATAGTAATAGTAATAGTAATAGTAATAGTAATAGTAATAGTAATAGTAATAATAATAATAATAATAATAATAATAATAATAATAATAATAATAATAATAATAATAATAATAATAATAATAATTATATTAATATTATTAACAAGTGCTTATGTTAATTAAAGTTCATCACATGAACAAGACTTAGAGAAGAGAACCTACATCTATCCAACTTATGATCGTATGCAGGCATCTTGATGCCAGCCTGCACAAATTAAGACAAAGAGGGTAACACAAAATGATCTGCAGGTTGGGTTATTTCGTTGAATACTAGTAGTTTTAAGATGATAATCATATTACGTGGTTAGAAATTTGATATTTTTGCTCTTTGAAACAAAATCTACAAAAGGGTACCAATACGCGGTGACAGATGATCACCTTAAACGTTCCACCATTAAAGAGTGCCCAGACAACCCCAACAGAGAGTACGCTAGGACCCCTCATGCCATTAGCCAAAGATACGGCGACTCCATAACCAAAACCTGCCACAATACTGCAAGGAAGTTGAACACATGTAACGCCAAGAACGGTATAACAACCCTCGGTAAAACCGACACCCTAATATATCTTTAAATGTATTAATATGTCTTATATGCACCCCGTATGTGAAAACCGAGCCCCAAAATAGATTATGATATATAAAATAAATAAAAACAATAAAAATTAAGTTGAGGCGGGCCGCATGGGACCTCACCTCAATTTAACGCGGGCCGCGAGAAGGTGAACCTGGATTCCTTAGTTCTTTAGCTTAGGCGGGCCGCGTATAAGTTCACTTAAGTTAATGCGGGCCGCGAGAGCTCGTGAAACGCGGATACACCAGATGCCGACACGTGTCAATATCGTGGCGGACCTACTCAACGACTCAGCTAAGCTAGTCCGTTGACCAGCTTTGACGCGGGCCGCGTAAGCCCTGCTTGTCTCTGACGCGGGCCGCGAGCAAACCCAGATCAGGCCCTATAAAAGGAAGCCTCGGGCTTTCACTTCCAATCGTTCAAATTTCTTTCTTTCTCTTAATTTCTGAATAGTAGAAGTAATACCCGGGCATTATACCCCCTAAATTAGCGAAGCTCTGCCTCGTTGTAAGTATCATAACCCCTGGATACGTATTAGATACGCTGCCCGATTGATCTAGGGTTCCGTAACGGCTGTCGTGGTTCTGCCCGACGTAGTCGTTGGAATGCCGTCTCGGGGAGGGTATTACTAATGTTAAAATGGGTTATTATACTAACACACGTGCATTTGTGTAAATTATAGATTATTCCCAGGAAATCACTACTGAAAACCCTAAAATAGCAATGTGAGTAATCTCCTTTTTGTGTCAACTGTTTTATAAAACCTCAAATTGTTTATATCATATTACCAGTATGTGAGTCGTGTAATTCTTCAATTATCGCCGGTATTATGGGGTTTTGTATACATTACTTGATAACCTTCACAATTGGACGACGAGTAGCCAATGTGTGATATGACCATAGCCATAGATACGTCGAGTGGCAAGTACTGAATGGGTAATTGTGTAGATATAAACATTGTAATCGCTCTCAATACTGTGGTAATTGATAAAACTTGTTTTGATTAAATTGGGATTCACTCACCAGTATTTCCCGCTGATAAAATATTTTTAAAACATGTTTCAGGTAACACAATGTGAAAGCCAACTGGAAAAAAAACCAGCTCGAGAGCACTGACGGCTTGGAAAATAAGTGGCTATAAAAGTTATCTAAAACAAGATGTTTTAAATAAAATAAAATAAGGTTTTGTCCTTATAAGTATATTGTAATAAGAAACTTGGGTTTTGCCCATGTGTTAAATATTAAATATGGTGGTTTTACTCTGATAAAATATTTCCTAACTACGGTCCTGATGAAATTTCCGCTGCCAAATTGGATAAATAAACGTGATACCACCGAAACTGGCTCACGGCCGCCCGTTCCCGGGAACTAGGGATCGGGGGTTGTGACAGAAGGTGGTATCAGAGCCTAGCCACTGGTTCAAGCCAAAGAAGTGTTCTGCTGACACTTAAAGTTATATTTTGTGTTAGGAAATAAATTATGGAAATACATGCAAGATTATTATGATATGTTATTTGACTATTTGTTAGTTTACAGTATGAGTAAGAGAAGAATTTCGGACATCTATTATAAATTAGATAGTTCACCCAAAGAAAAGGGAAGTTCATCCCAAACCAATTTCTCAGGATATTCAGCAGATATTGAGGAAGGAATATTTGTCCGTAAAGCACAGTATGAAAATCCACTTACCCCTAGTAAAAGAAGCCGGATCCTTAGAGAAAGTCAAAAGAACATGAAAAAGCTTCAGGAAACCCAGAAAATAGACAGTAACCCACCTTGGGAAGATAAATTAGATGAAAAATGGGCAAATCTCTACATGTTAGCTACTGTAGCAGTAAATGCTAACTTATCACAAAACCAGTTTTAGCACCTACAACACCTACAAGCCGGAAACGTTAAACTATAAAATAAACTGTTAGTATAATTCGAAAGTTCAGTTGTAATCTAGCAATAGTGGTTTAAAAATATATATATATATATATATATATATATATATATATATATATATATATATATATATTAGAAAATTTTCAAATTTCTATTTTTGTGATTTTGTGATTTACAAAAATTTTAACTTAGAATATTGTGTGTTTCACCATAAATACAAGAACTTAGGACTTTTGGGGAGGAAATTTTAGAAAACAGTGAGAGAATGAGAAATGGAAGAACGAATCATATGAAAATACGATGAGCATAATATGAAATTCTAAATAAATCTATATCTGTAAATGTGATGACAGAAACGATAATAGTAATAATAAAATAAAATAAATATGTGTACTGATGTCTATTATTATTTATTTCAGTCACTATTGTAAATATTAATTTCAGTACTGGTATGTAATAAATGAATAGAATAAAATCGCAATGATTGACGCTTTTGACTAAAATTTCGTACTATGTGATTTACTATATTATTCTATGATATTAATATTTGATAGATGTTTAAAATTTAGATGGCCGACCAAGAAAATCAAGTCAATTTGGATAATAACCCGGAAATCCAGAATGATAATATTCAGAATGATGATAATCTGAATAATGAGAACCCAAACAACAATAACAATGGAAATCAAGTGGATGATAGTGCTATCCAACACATAGTAGCACAGGGAATTATAAATGCTATGCCATTTATACTTCAAACTGTTAAGGATGCTGAGAATAAAAGTAAGCATAGCAGTAAGCGACCAAGTGAACCAGAAAACAGTGTAAACAATGGACCGGTACTTCAAATGCCTATTCCCAAAAGAAGAAGAACCATGCCTTATGGTTGTTCTTATAAAGAATTCTGGTCCTGCAAACCAATGGAATTCTCGGGCAACGAAGAGGCCATTGCAACCCTACGCTGGATAGAGAAAACTGAGGCAGTCTTAAGAATAAGCAAATGCGCAGAAGAAGATAAAATACTGTTTGCTTCTAATCTGTTTAAGGACTCAGCCTTAGAATGGTGGAACACTATCCTCCAAACTAAGGGAATTGATAGAACTTACAATATGGAATGGGAGGAGTTTAAGGACAAGGTGGAAAGGAAATTCTGCCCACCCAATGAAAAGGAACAGATTGCAAACAAATTCTTAAACCTTAGGATGACTGGTGTGGATAGCAAAGGGTACACTAAGTTATTCTTCGAATATGCTAGAATAGTACCAACTCTTGCTTCACCAGAACCAGTGTTAATCTCTCGTTATATTTGGGGTTTAATTGGAGAGATAAGACATGTAGTCAAGGCAGCTAGACCTCAAACCATAGAAGAAGTTGTAGAACTAACAAATACCTTGACTGATGAATTAGTCCGTACCCGAGAGGAGGATCAGAGAAGGAACCTAACCCAGAAACTTATACAAGAATTTCACTCTGGAAATTCTAATCATGAGAAAAATATAGGTTCTACCTCTGCACCCTACTGTAGGTATTGCAAGAGAAAGCATTCTGGAAAATGCCCTATACACTGTAACTTCTGCAAAATATCGGGATATCAGGAGGAAGAATGCAGGAAGAAAAACAACAGGATATGCTATAACTGCGGAGAACAAGGTCACATCAAGCCAAATTGTCCAAAATTAGCTCCAGCCATAGACAACAAGAATACTAGAAATGCTAGAGCATTTGTTCTGACTACAGAAGAAGTCAAGATGATCCCAGACGTTATAGCTGGTACGTTTTAGTTAATGATATTTTGCTACAGTATTATTTAACTCCGGTGCAAACTAAAGTTTTATTAATACTTCGTTTTGCAAATCAGTCATTAACTAAACTACCACAAGTATGTCTAGTAGAGACAGCCAATGGAGAAACCATTAAGATTTCTGAAATCTTGCAGGGAGCAAGAATAGAAATTCTAAACCATAAGTTTATTACAATTCTTTACCCAATAAATCTAGTAGGATTTGATATTGTTTTTAAGAGTGGATTGGTTAATAACCAATAAAGCCAGTATATTATGTAATCAAAAGGCAATCCAAGTAAATTCACCAAAAGGTTAAAACGATCATTTACCTTTCATAAGAATTTTCTTAGTTGTCACACAAGTAACAATGCTGCACCATTCGAAGCACTTTATGGACAAAAGTGCCAAACCCCGGTCTATTGAGTAGAAATTGGGGAAAAACAACTATCTGGACCTGAGGTAGTGCAGGAAATAACTGACAATATCATTCAAATCAAAAATCTCAAGCACAAGAAATTAGTTCTAGTCAAAATAATATGAGACTCCAAAAGAGGACCTGAATACACAAAAGAGTTTGAATCTGAAATGAAAAAGAAATATCTATAGTCATTTTAGTAGATCTCGAGGACGAGCTCTAAAATAAGGTGGGGAGGATATAACAACCCTCGGTAAAACCGACACCCTAATATATCTTTAAATGTATTAATATGTCTTATATGCACCCCGTATGTGAAAACCGAGCCCCAAAATAGATTATGATATATAAAATAAATAAAAACAATAAAAATTAAGTTGAGGCGGGCCGCATGGGACCTCACCTCAATTTAACGCGGGCCGCGAGAAGGTGAACCTGGTTTCCTTAGTTCTTTAGCTTAGGCGGGCCGCGTATAAGTTCACTTAAGTTAATGCGGGCCGCGAGAGCTCGTGAAACGCGGATACACCAGATGCCGACACGTGTCAATATCGTGGCGGACCTACTCAACGACTCAGCTAAGCTAGTCCGTTGACCAGCTTTGACGCGGGCCGCGTAAGCCCTGCTTGTCTCTGACGCGGGCCGCGAGCAAACCCAGATCAGGCCCTATAAAAGGAAGCCTCGGGCTTTCACTTCCAATCGTTCAAATTTCTTTCTTTCTCTTAATTTCTGAATAGTAGAAGTAATACCCGGGCATTATACCCCCTAAATTAGCGAAGCTCTGCCTCGTTGTAAGTATCATAACCCCTGGATACGTATTAGATACGCTGCCCGATTGATCTAGGGTTCCGTAACGGCTGTCGTGGTTCTGCCCGACGTAGTCGTTGGAATGCCGTCTCGGGGAGGGTATTACTAATGTTAAAATGGGTTATTATACTAACACACGTGCATTTGTGTAAATTATAGATTATTCCCAGGAAATCACTACTGAAAACCCTAAAATAGCAATGTGAGTAATCTCCTTTTTGTGTCAACTGTTTTATAAAACCTCAAATTGTTTATATCATATTACCAGTATGTGAGTCGTGTAATTCTTCAATTATCGCCGGTATTATGGGGTTTTGTATACATTACTTGATAACCTTCACAATTGGACGACGAGTAGCCAATGTGTGATATGACCATAGCCATAGATACGTCGAGTGGCAAGTACTGAATGGGTAATTGTGTAGATATAAACATTGTAATCGCTCTCAATACTGTGGTAATTGATAAAACTTGTTTTGATTAAATTGGGATTCACTCACCAGTATTTCCCGCTGATAAAATATTTTTAAAACATGTTTTAGGTAACACAATGTGAAAGCCAACTGGAAAAAAAACCAGCTCGAGAGCACTGACGGCTTGGAAAATAAGTGGCTATAAAAGTTATCTAAAACAAGATGTTTTAAATAAAATAAAATAAGGTTTTGTCCTTATAAGTATATTGTAATAAGAAACTTGGGTTTTGCCCATGTGTTAAATATTAAATATGGTGGTTTTACTCTGATAAAATATTTCCTAACTACGGTCCTGATGAAATTTCCGCTGCCAAATTGGATAAATAAACGTGATACCACCGAAACTGGCTCACGACCGCCCGTTCCCGGGAACTAGGGATCGGGGGTTGTGACAAACGGTTTATGAGAAACATACCTTGTTTCCAAATCTTCCTTTTGCCTCTTATGTTTTTCATGACATAAGATATACTTGCATTACAAACTGATGCAAGCAGCTTAGTTCCAGGTTCCGACCCGTTAACCTGACCCGACCCGGGTTGAAGACCCAGCTGGAAGCCGCCAAAGTGGAGATTATCTTTTATTATTTTTATTCAGTTCCTTTTGTTTTGTTTGACTTTGTTTAAGTTTGGTTTTATCTCTTTAGGTTGTTACCTATTTTGTAGGATCTGGAATAGTTTATATTCTAGGTCTTTTTTGTTAAGAACGTTGATTGATTTTGTTTAATAAAGAATTGGCACGGCTTCTGTTTGGGAATTTCTGAGTTCCACTGATTGTGAGTAAGAAATTGCATCAGTTGGTATCAGAGCCCAGCACAGCTCGATGGCAGAACGTGGAGGAAACAATCGACGACATCACCGTAGAGACGCCGACCGAGGCAATGAAGATGGCGCGAGAGACCCACGTGATATCGCAGAGATTGCGAGGTTGCAACAACGGGTCCGGGACCTGGAGTTGCGACATGAAGAGTACTATGAAGAGTCTGATACCGATGTCCAGGAGTTTGAGGAAGGTGACGGGAACCCGTTTGGTCGACGGGGTCGACGAAGGGAACCAGCGAATCCAGATCCACTTCGAAACATGGGGATTAAGATCGAGATTCCAGAATTCGAGGGTCGAGCAATGCCGGATGAGTTCATCGATTGGCTCAGCACCGTGGAGCGTATTTTCGACCTTAAGGACATTTCTAACTCAAATAAGGTAAAACTTGTGGCTATTAAACTTCATAAATATGCATCTTTATGGTGGGATCATATAAAAAAACAAAGGGCTCAGGAGGGCAAGTCAAAAGTTAGGACCTGGGAAAAAGTGAAGAAGCTTTTAAAGAAGAAATTTTTACCGGCTATCCCAATGGACCTCCACCGTTGAGGATTTGATTAATGAATTTGATAGGTTAGGGATGCGATGTGGGGCTGACGAAGAAGAAGAACAGATCATTGCCAGATTTTTGGGTGCCTTGCGTTAAGACATATCTGATATGGTTCAACTCCAACCATATTGGAGCTTTAATGATGTGTGCCAACTGGCACTGAAAGTTGAGAAACAACTCAAGGCAAGATCCAAAAACACATTATCCAAACCCGGCCCAATCAAAGCTGAGGTTGCTCATAGTCCAACACCTGTTACATCAACCAATCGGTCCGGCCCAATCAAAGCCGATGCTACGAGTGGTTCTTCCGGTTCAGCAGCTACATCAACTCGTGTCACAAAGTGTTTTAAGTGTTTTGGCTTGGGTCATTTCGCCCGAGAGTGCCCAAATAAGCACCTTGTTACGCTTACCGAAGACACCGACCCTGTTTACGATACCTCGGGGCAGGAGGAAAATGGATTAGCAGCTTATGAGGAGGTGATATACCCAGACAAGGGGGAGTCCTTCGTTGTACAGCGGGTCCTTAGTACGGCCCCGGGAACCTGTGTCGACGACACCAAGTGGCTTGGCAACAATATTTTTCGCACCAGATGTACTGTAAAAGGGAAGGTGTGCACAATTATAGTTGATGGGGGGAGCTGTGAAAACATGGTGGCCACTAGTATGGTTGAAAAATTGGGCTTGAAGGCGGATCCACACCCTGACCCGTACCAATTAACATGGCTGAAGAAGGGGAATGTAGTGAAAGTCACTCAAAGATGCCGGGTAAAGTTCTCGATTGGCAATAAGTATTCGGACGAGGTTTGGTGTGAAGTTATTCCTATGGATGCGTGTCATCTCCTTCTAGGGCGACCGTGGCAATATGATCGACAAACGAAACACGATGGGTTTAAGAACACTTACTCATTCCGGAAAGACGGAATCAACATCATTCTTGCACCCTTAGATACTCGAGAAACAGGGACAGAAGCTGTTGTGCTCACAAAATCAGCCTTCATCGATTTCACCAGACTCACCGTACCACCATTCATACATGCTCTTGTGGTTGTCGAACAGAATACCTCAGCAGGAGTGCCACCCATTGAAGTACAACCTCTTTTGGAAAAATTTAGTGATATATTTCCGGAAGAAATTCCAGCAGGATTACCGCTTATGCGGGATATTCAACAATGTATTGATCTTATTCCGGGTTCGGTCATACCTAGTAAACCTGCCTATCGTATGAACCCTAAAGAATTCGAGGAACTCCATCGACAAGTCACCGAGTTACTCAACAAAGGACTCATTCGAGAAAGTATGAGTCCTTGTGCAGTTCCAGCTTTACTTGTGCCAAAACCCGGGGGAGCATATCGCATGTGTGTCGACAGTCGGGCAGTCAACAAGATCACGGTCAAGTATCGCTTTCCTATACCCCGTTTTGAGGACCTCCTTGATCAGTTACATGGGGCTTCGGTTTTTTCCAAGATTGATCTACGCAGCGGGTATCATCAGATTCGTATGCGACCCGGAGACGAGTGGAAGACTGCGTTTAAAACACGTGACGGTCTCTATGAATGGATGGTTATGCCTTTTGGGCTTTCAAATGCTCCAAGTACATTTATGCGTTTAATGAATCATGTGTTCAAAGCTCTTATCGACCAATGTGTCGTCGTTTATTTCGATGACATCCTAGTATTTAGCAAGGATGTTCAGCAGCACCTCCGACACCTCCGACAGGTATTTTCAGTCCTTCGGGAATAGAAACTTTATGCTAATGGTAAGAAGTGTCACTTCCTCTCACGAGAAGTCCTATTTTTGGGCTATCTTATTTCAAAACAAGGAATTCGGATGGACGAGTCCAAGATTGAAGCTATATTGTCATGGCCCACTCCCACTTCTCTCAATGAGGTTCGAAGTTTCCATGGCCTTGCATCCTTTTACCGTCGTTTCATCCGAAATTTTAGCTCTGTGGTGGCTCCCATTACTGATTGTTTAAAAGGCCAGACGTTCACTTGGTCCACCCTTGCTAATAGGGCATTTGAAGAGTTAAAGCTGCTGGTCACCCAAGCTCCCGTACTCGCATTACCCAATTTTAACATCGCCTTTCAAGTTGAATGCGACGCATCGGGTTTCGGTATTGGAGGAGTCTTGAGTCAAGAACATCGCCCCATCGCTTTCTATAGCGAAAAACTCAGTGATGCAAGACTGAAGTATAGCACATATGACAAAGAATTCTATGCTATTATTAGAAGTTTAGAGTACTGGCGTCACTATTTACTACCGGGAGAATTCGTATTATTCTCATACCACCAGGCCTTACGGTTTATTAATGGCCAACATAAGCTGAATGCTCGTCATGCTAAGTGGGTGGAGTATCTGCAGGATTTTTCTTTTGTTATTAAACACAAGGCTGGTAGTCACAATACTGTAGCTGATGCCTTAAGTCGGCGCCTGAAGGGGTAAGGTCCCAAAAATCTCATAAAAAGGATTCAAGACCATACTACAAACTGGCCTTTCAACCTTTTAACCTTGCGCGGCCGCGCATTGGTCTTACAAAAGGGAGAAAGTAATCAATAATTTATAGTCGCGTGCCCAAAGGAAAGCATAAATCCTTGCGCCTTCTTCCATTAGCAAAGGATTAAAATCCTGAGATCAATACTTCCGCCCAAATATCCAAACTTGGATATCATTTTACCCAGACTTGGGATTTATTCATCTGTGTCCACACAGTAAGGTGTCACACTAGATTACAGCAGTAATCCTCTAGAAAGAATATGATCGTGCACCACCCAGACGGTTAACCGTCTGGACACGTGTCACTACCACAAGCATCCCTGAAATCACAACGAAAGCATGCAATTGGAGAATGATCTCCACTTAATCACTTTCCACGTGGCAATCCCCCAGCCATAGATCAAACCACGATCCGTGTGCATTCACATCGGATCGAGATAACTTGACGTTGGATCAAAAAACTTAACGGAAGAAGATATAACCGCTACGGCGTTAGCATCTTCCGTCATCTTTTCAATAACATGTTTTTCCTCCCAAACTCCCGGTTATAAATAAGAGAACTGTTCAGGTATTAACTCAGATCACACTCACTTCTTAAATACTTTCTCTTCTCCATTACCAATACTTATTCTCACACCGGAGTCGGGTCAAGGAGAGAACCCTCTTCTCCCCTTGGCGAGGCTAAGGTGCTCATTTTTGCAGAATCACCGGAGAAGAAGTTCAGCAGCAACTGAATCAACCGAGAGAGAGCTAACCCTTTTATACGGATTCAAACCCCCTAGATATTTCGGTTCCGACCATTTATCTAGTGTTTCTTCATTGGCGCCCACCGTTTTCTCAGTTTTTCTAGTTTCTACCTCGTTTCGATTCAGTTCATTCCATTTTTCTGTTTTTGCACATGGCAGAAAATTCGTCTTCTCACCGGCAACCTGGTCCTCGACCAAACGTCGGAAACAATTTACCAGTGGAAGGGATTATTCAGACGATAATGAGGTTCAATCCAATCGAGCAAATGATCCTGTTACTCCAGGAATGTTACCAGCAAATCCCGCTCAATCAATTTTACCACCAGGAGAAACTCAGATATCATGGTATGTCCGGTCCCAAGGGGCATTAAACGCAGTGTACACACAGTTGTGTGCTCAAACTGCTCCCGTGACCCAATCACGAAGGCCGGGATCTAGAGCTCATGCTTCCCAGCGAGAAGAATCAACTTATGATGATACAGGCAGTTACCAGAGACAACACCATGGTGAACCACACCCTCGTCGAAGGCAATCGGTTCATGATAGGTTGGGTTCCCAATGGGACACTCACACTGATGAATCCGATCAAACATATCGTTTGAGTGCAAACACTAGCGTATTCAACAGACTGCAGCCAAACTATAACAAATGCAGGCCTCGAGCGGTTTATAATCCTGAGGCAGAGCATAATTATGACTTAGTTTACCGCCCTGCAGAAGCAGCGGAAAACTCGAAGTTCATATTGGAGATAGCTCTGGCTCCATTGGAGAGGGCAAAATTACCATCTAACGTTGGGAAATTCAATGGGTTAACTGACCCCGATGATTATCTGAGAGTATTCACCAGCGCAGGGTTGGTTGGCGGTTGGACCCTCCCGCTATGGTGTCATTTGTTTGTACAAACATTAACCGGCCCAGCGCGAATCTGGTTTGATAACCTACCGACGGGACAGATCGAGTCGTGGAAAGATCTGCGTAAAAAGTTTTTAACACACTTCAGCCAACAAAGGCGTTCCATGCGTGATACATCCGACGTCATGAACATCTGGCGCCGCGATGACGAGAATCTGGAGGATTTTATCACCAGATACAATAAATAAGTGTTGGAGATTGGCGGTGTTAACGAACAACTAATCCGTGCTCAGTTTAAGTACGCGGTTAGATGTGACGACATGGTCAAGGTATTATCTGGAACAGAGGGCCTTCCCAAGAGTTGGGAAAAGATAATGGCGGCGGCCAAGGTTTATGCGCAGACTGAGAAAAACCTTACTACAAACAGGCCACCACCACCACACAACAGGCCCGCAGACTTAAGCGCAACCGGTGAGAGAAGGTTCAAAAAATCATGGCGCGAGTCATCAGGAAGTTGTTCCTCTGAAGATGCCCGCACAACAATCAACAAGCTCTCTGCACAAAGAGAAAACAAGCACGAAAATAGGGAGAGGCAGTGGACTCCCCTAACAAAGACCCCGGCGGAGGTTCTGAGTACTGAGGACTACCAGTTCAAACCTCCGATTCTGATGAAGAGTAAACGTGGTCAAGACCCGGCGCAATACTGCGAATATCATAAAGACAATGGGCACACCACGAATAACTGCATATCTCTGCGCACGAAAATAGAGAAAGCCCTCAAAAATGGAGAACTTACGCATTTACTCCAGAATATGCGCAAGGAGATTAAGCAGATTACCCGGGGAGAAGAAAGCTCAAGCAAACGGGCCAAAACTTAAAGGACTCTATAGGTTTTCCGCAGACATGACTTATCAAATGCGGCGGAACTATCAGGGAGTAAGTTAAGTTCCATTTAATTATCAAAAAAAAAAAACTTTGTAACGCCTCTGAGCTTTATCCATGAATAAAATTACAAAGTTTCTATTTTTTTTGTGTTTACAAAGTGCATGCAATTTCTTTTTAGTAAGCACAAAAACATTATGGTAGTATAAAACAAGCTTCATGCGCGATCAGTGATCACGTCACAAACGACCATAAACTCACACATGAGCTTCATACCAACTTCATTCGCCTTACTCAAGTAAAAGCAATTGTACTCATGCAAAATATTGTAAAGTCATTTAACAAAACAAATAGAAACATACTATTTTCAGCGTACAAATACGCCCTAAAGAGCTTCAAACACAGCAGTGTTCCGAATTCTTGCGCAACAGCGCACTGACAAAACAAGGATCTACATCCCACAAAAAACAAATTGTTCAAAACAATTTCATCCTACTCTAAATCTTCACCCTCATCCGGAAAGATTTCTTTGAGTTGCGCCACGTGATCATCCGATTGCAGCGCCACATTTATCAACTCCATAACTGGAAGTTGCAAATTATTAAACTCCGTCTTCATGGAAGCAAGCGCAGCGGCAGTATTTACGCCAAAGGTAGCAGACTTGCTATCATCCCAGTTAACCTTCAGCGCGCCATTCACATGTTGGGAACATTCCGCATAACCTTGCGCATACCCATCTCGCCGTGCAGCAACCATCAAATTAGCAACAGTTTTATCCAGTTCTTCAGAGTTTAACACAGATTCAGCAACCTATGAAATCAAGCGAAAATAAGCATCAAAAAAGCGCATATATGATTTCGCAACAAAAAAGGGAAAAGGAACTTACACAAGCAATCCCGCGATCCTTCAACCAGGCATATCATTCTTTAAAGGCTCAAGCTTGCTTTCCGCTGTAACCCGCGCCGTTCCTGAATTTTCCAGTTTCTCTTCAACCTCAGTCAAACGGCGGGATGTTTCAGTATTTTCGGAATGCGCAAGCTCCAGATCCTTCTTCAGTTGTTCCTGGTCAGAAACCAAAGCAGTAAGTTCCTCTAATTCTTTATCTCTAATGGCAAGAGTGGCTAAAGCTTGTACCTCCCGTTGCTCACTTCGTTCCCTATGAGAACGCGCCTCCACCAGCACAGCTTCCATATCTGCTTTTTCTTTCTTCAATCTTTCTACCTCCGCATCTTGGTTCTTTAGATTTTCAACTTCAGCCTTGAGGTTATTTATAATATTGCGAAGGTTTGCTTTCTCAGCATTATCCTTCTCACAAATTCTCCTCCAATTTTTGCGTTCCTCAGATAGAAGCGCAGCTTCAGCTTTTCTTTTCCAACCAGCAACAGACCATTCCTCAGTCTTGCACTCAGCTTCAAACTTAGCTTGCTCAGTCTCTAATTTAGCCTTCAACTGAGCCACATGTTTTTCATCTTTAGCAAACTTCCTTTGCGATGCTACAAAAGATGCCCGCTCTTTATGCATGCTATACCACTCACGCACTATACGGTGAGTAGTAGAAACATGAGAAGCAGTTTCTGCAAGATAAGACTGATAGGTCTGTTCATAAGGCTGATTTTCCTGAAATTTAATCTCGCCAGGAGAAAGTATCCCCTGCAACCAATCTTGGCATACACGCCAATCCGAGAAGGTATCACCTTTTTCACATTCCAAACAGGGACATGAGGATCAGAAGCATCTTTCTCCGTATAAGTCCGGTAATAATATTCTCCCAGAGTTTCTTCTGGACGAATTGGAGACTGTTTATCAACACCAGCAGATGAACTTGTCTCCTCAGTTGTGACCTTCTCAATATGCTCAGGTATAGCTTCAAAAGGTCTAGGGGGAGAAGATTGAATCTTTTCAGCAGTTTCCTTTTTTCCCAAATCTTGAACAACAGTTTCCGGGGTCGATGGATTATCAACATCATCTACCATGCCCGGTTCAACAACCTTTTCAGCATCAACACCAACAGGCTTCTCAGCCTCAACAGATTTCTCAACACCTTCCCCAGCAACCTCTGAAGGCTCTAACGGGTCTGCAACAGCAGCGCGCGGAGGAGTGGGGGGAAGTTCTTTATTAACCACAGATGGTATCTCTATAGGAACAGGGGAAACAGGAACTTCTGGACAAATAAAAGTTGTAAGAACTCCATCCGCTTAAAGAAAGCAAGGGAAAACAACACTTACCAGGAACAGACTCTGAAACAAACGCATCAAGGTTTCCCTTTCTGGTAATTTTCTTCCTCTGCACTTTCTTGGGAGGTTGATCCTCCGCATCAGTATCAGCTTGCTTTCTTTTACCAACCTTCCTATGAACCAAATGGTCGGGACTAGAATCCAGATCGATAGGCTCATTCGAGTTAGCAGGGGGAATGTCGGCAGAATCCTTTGGTTCAGGCTTCGGTTCCCGCATAATCACTACAGGAGTAAGACCCTCCAAAGAGTCAGAAACCACCACATAATCACACCTAGAGACAGAAGAACGGCGCGTACCTTTCTTCTCTCCAACATTTCTCGCCTTCAAAGGTTGAATTCTAACAGTCTCACTTCTCTTCGGCGCGGAAGTGGAAGTAGTTGCACGTTTTTTCTTTTCAGGGCCTACTTCCAAATTCAACAATTCACCTACAAAAGCGCAAGGCAAAAAATTACTCAAAGCAAAAAAGAAAGGAAAAACATATATAAACTCACCAGCACCAGCAGCCGGTTGAACAGATAGGTCCGCGTCCCGTGGAAGAACAAAATTTCTCACAATACGATGATACCTGAGCTCCTCTTCAGGCTTCTTCTTGATAGTACCCATTCTTCCGCCTTCCCTCTTGAAGGCAACGACATATAGAGAAACAACTACATTTGAAGAGAGAACAGGTCAAAAAAAAGTGGGAAAGAGAAAAAGCCCCAAACTTACTATGACCATCCTCCGTGTATACGGGTTTGTCATCACGCTCCATCTTCCAATTTAAACTCATGCCGGCTCCGACAAGAGCTTTCTCCGGTAACGCAATATTGGGCACATCCTCCAAATCCTGGTACCAGTTTTCATCAACTGGAGTCTGAAGGGTTTCGATCGGAATATCTTCTTTCCCTCTAAGAACCATCCTCACAGGAATTACCCCAGCTTTGATAAAAAAGAATTTTTGCTTCCAATCATGAAAAGATTTTGGGGGTTGATGTAAAATCTTCTTTGCAGAAGCCCTCTGAACGAATGAATAAAATCCTTGGGTACAATGCATCTGATAAAAAACCCTAAATCGGGGAACGGTTGGCTCCACATGCATCGTCCGACATACAAATTCGAAATGTCGAACCCTAACCATACCAATAGGGTGAAGTTGGGAGATGCGCAGATTGTAAAATCCAAGAATTTCAAGGAAAAATCTGGTAACAGGCAAACGAAAGTTACCGTCACAGAAAAAATCCCAAAAGAGGGTAATATACCCGGCCGGAGCATCTGCTGCCGTTTGACCCTCTTCAGGATACAAAGCACCCCAGTTCTCCGGAAATTTGAGATTCTGAATCAGACCTTCAAAGGATGCTCTGGGCCACTTCAACGATGGAAGTTCAGTCGACATCTCTTCAACAAGATCTTCTTGATGTTCTCCGATTGACTTAAGAGGATGAATGATGGAATTTTTTTTTCTTCTTAGAAAAAAAAAGGAATGACAAGCTCTTCAACAAAACAATGATTAAACAGAGAAGGTTACCCAAACGTTATATATACTTATAGCAATAAATAGCATTGGTAACCATCACAGCGACTGTTCCGGGTATCACAGTTCCCCAAGCAGCAGAAAAAAGAAATGTCAGAACACACACGCGTTTACACGCGCGCGTGTAAGACACGGACAGTAAAAAACAACTGACAATGACAGGTTCTCAAATCAATTTACTACACCAGTCTCGTTGAAAGTCAAAGATTTTCCATAAAAAATCTTTACAAAAAATTCAATCTTCTCACAGAAGATTTCTTATTTTTTCGCGCCCAAAAACATTTCCCTCTCTTAAGTCCAGTGCTCCACTTATTTGCATAAGTACAACACCAGACTGGGGGGACTTGAAGGGGTAAGGTCCCATAAACCTCATAAAAAGGATTCAAGACCATACCACAAACTGGCCTTTCAACCTTTTAACCTTGCGCGGCCGCGCATTGGTCTTACAAAAGGGAGAAAGTAATCAATAATTTATAGTCGCGCGCCCAAAGGAAAGCATAAATCCTTGCGCCTTCTTCCATTAGCAAAGGATTAAAATCCTGAGATCAATACTTCCGCCCAAATATCCAAACTTGGATATCATTTTACCCAGACTTGGGATTTATTCATCTGTGTCCACACAGTAAGGTGTCACACTAGGTTACAACAGTAATCCTCTAGAAAGAATATGATCGTGCACCACCCAGACGGTTATAACCGTCTGTACACGTGTCACTACCACAAGCATCCCTGAAATCACAACGAAAGCATGCAATTGGAGAATGATCTCCACTTAATCATTTTCCACGTGGCAATCCCCCAGCCATAGATCAAACCACGATCCGTGTGCATTCACATCGGATCGAGACAACTTGACGTTGGATCAAAAAACTTAACAGAAGAAGATATAACCGCTACGGTGTTAGCATCTTCCGTCATCTTTTCAATAACAGGTTTTCCCTCCCAAACTCCCGGTTATAAATAAGAGAACTGTTTAGGTATGAACTCAGATCACACTCACTTCTTAAATACTTTCTCTTCTCCATTACCAATACTTATTCTCACACCAGAGTCGGGTCAAGGAGAGAACCCTCTTCTCCCCTTGGCGAGGCTAACGGTGCTCTTTTTGGCAGAATCACCGGAGAAGAAGTTCAGCAGCAACTGAATCAACCGAGAGAGAGCTAACCCTTTTATGCGGATTCAAACCCCCTAGATATTTCGGTTCCGACCATTTATCTAGTGTTTCTTCAGCGCCGAAACCTCCTAACTTCACTTCAGGTTCAAGTCGAAGGATTTGATGTTTTTCGCAGCCTTTACCCGGATGATCCCGACTTCTCAACACTATGGGTGGAGTGTCAGTTGGCACCTTCAAAAGGTTACACCATCCAGGATGGTTTTTTGTTCCGTGGACCTCGGTTGTGTGTTCCTCGATGTTCGTTACGAGAGGCTATTATTCTTGAAAGCCACCAAGGGGGTTTAGCAGGGCACTTTGGACAAGATAAAACATTTAAGTTGATTCAAGAACATTTTTTTGGCCAAAAATGAAGACTGATGTCAACCGGATTGTCGACCGGTGTCGTATCTGCCATGTTGCCAAAACTCACCACTCAAATGCGGGTTTGTATACTCCATTGCCAGTCCCGGAAGGCCCGTGGGAAGATGTTGGTCTCGACTTTGTGGTGGGACTTCCCCGTACTCAACGACAAAAGGATTCGATTATGGTGGTCGTCGACCGATTTTCCAAGATGGCACACTTTGTTCCATGTGCCAAGACGTATGATGCAAGTCAAGTAGCCCGTCTTTATTTTGCTGAGATTGTGCGGCTCCATGGGGTTCCCAAGTCTTTAACTTCTGACCGGGATGTTAAGTTTGTGGGACATTTTTGGAGGACACTTTGGAAACGTCTAGGTTCGAGGTTACACTTCAGCAGCGCTCACCACCCTCAAAGCGACGGTCAAACAGAGGTAATAAACCGCACCCTTGGCAATCTGCTCCGTAGTCTTGTTGGAACCCACCCCAGGCAGTGGGACACAGTCCTTCCCCAGGCAGAATTTGCTTACAATCGGTCTACACACCGCTCAACAGGAGTGTCTCCTTTTTTGATTGTCTATGGCCGGAACCCCTTCACTCCACTGGACCTCACCCCAATACCTCCAACTGATCACTTTAGTGCTGATGGGGAAGAACGTTCAGCCCAAATCAAAGAAATTCATAAGCAGGTACGCGCACAGATTGAGAATAATAATATTGTTTATCAGCGACGAGCAAATACGCATCGCAAGAAGGTCGTTTTTCAAGTGTAACACCCCGAATTTCGTATGACACGTTCTAATATTTTAACCACAGAAATTTTATGAAAAGAAATGGTAAATATAATCTTTACCATCATTAAGGTTTTATAAATATTAATAAACCTAATAGCCTTATGTATGCATAATTGTTACTAGATTAATATGTAAATAAACAAAAAGGGAAAGTGTTATGTTTTGAATAGATGAGGGGGTTAAAATGAAAATGTTAAATTAAAACACCCAACTCAAGAAAAATGCCCAGTAAGTTGTATGTGGGTGTGTGCAATCGTGAATAAGGAACCAGGAAGAACTCCTCCTCATCTAACCCTAACTTCACAAATCCATCAAATTAAAAAGGAAATTGAGGGCTAATTGAATGCATGAACTAAGAATGGTGATCACCTAAGTATTTCCTACATCAAGTAAGTTGAATTTTGCAATTTGGTAATGTTTGATTTAGTGGGTTTAGTGTAATTCGTGAATGTAATACTAAATTCAGTATGATTAACGGTTTCTAAGAAGGTTTAGACATCACTAGATGCTAAATTTTGAATATGAGCATGATTAGGGCAAAACCCACTTGCATGTCAAGTAATGCTTAGAAATTGTGAAGTTTTGTACGTTAATTTGATTGTTGATTAATGAAATTGTTATGAATAATTGATTTAGGACTATGTGCTCATGATTTGAATGGTAGTTTTCAAAATAGTAGGAAGTCTATGTTAATCAATGAAAGAACTATGGAAATTGTGCTTAGGATGCTTGTACATTGTGCTAAACTAGTGATACGCACATAATGTGTTCGACGAAATGCCTAAGTGAGTTTAGTTATGGTTGTTTACATGGATACTTGTTAAGTTGATGCAATTTCTTTGTGACAATGATATATGTGATTAGTAGACGCCATAACATACTATAAGGATTGTGAAAGTAATGTTTATGAAAGCTAAAGTATGAGATTATGACATATAGGCACAAAGAAGGAAGAAGGCGCAAGTCACTCGAAGGCACAAGCATCTCAAGATCGCGGTAAGTTCATATGAACTTTATTTACTCTAATGTAGAATTATGAATGGTAGCATTTGATTCTATAGATTTGTTGTAATTTTTTCACAACGGTTCAATGAAGTAAGTATGTTGAAAAGTATGGAATATATATTGTTTCATTGCGAATGAGTCGGAAAGGGATATGTTGGATGTATTCAGATGGAAGTAAGGTTGATAATAAGAAAACATGACATGATAATGGATGGAACGATGATAGGTAACTAAAAGATTTAATTTGTTATGTGTTATGAACTAATAATGTTTTGTTGTTATGAATGATAGGTAAATCCCTTGCTTGATTGCAGCGCGCCCGGATTGAACACACACAATGTTGACTTTTTACACGCTTCCGGTTCAAGTGGTTTATTACGTATGGGTCAAATTTCTCATTTTGTGATATGGTGTCAAACTTATATTTAGTATGTTAGAATGTAGTTGGATTTCTAAACTTTTATGTGTGGCTTGTATAAAACGTTTATGGTGAACCTAATATGGTTTCCACTTGCTATTTTGAAAATGCTGTAGAACTTAGTTAAACTGATAATATTAAAAACAGGTGGAAAAGTTTCTAATGCAAACGGGTCATGTCGAAATTTTGTAAAAATGTAAGAATTTTATGTTGTTAGTCAAATGAGTAAAATGGTGGCGTTTCATCAAGAAGGGGACCTTGTGTGGATTCATTTGAGTAAGGCTAGATTTCCGGGTGGACGGTTTGGTAAGCTACAGCCCCGTGCTGATGGCCCGTTTCGAGTTCTCAAACGCATCAATGATAACGCCTATAAAATTGACTTACCGGGTCACTACAATGTTTCTGCAACTTTTAATGTGGCTGACCTGTCCCCGTTTGTTCCAGAGAAGGATGACCCATTTGACTCGAGGACGAGTCCTTTCGAAGAGGAGGAGAATGATGCAAGCAGCTTAGTTCCAGGTTCCGACCCGTTCACCTGACCCGACCCGGGTTGAAGACCCAGCTGGAAGCCGCCAAAGTGGAGATTATCTTTTATTATTTTTATTCAGTTCCTTTTGTTTTATTTGACTTTGTTTAAGTTTGGTTTTATCTCTTTAGGGTGTTACCTATTTTGTAGGATCTGGAATAGTTTATATTCTAGGTCTTTTTTGTTAAGAACGTTGATTGATTTTGTTTAATAAAGAATTGGCACGGCTTCTGTTTGGGAAGTTCTGAGTTCCACTAATTGTGAGTAAGAAATTGCATCACAAACCCTCATGAGAATAATATTATGACCTATGTCACACAAATCTTTTGCTAAAAAAGATTCTACCAATTGGCTTGTACCGTCCACAAGGGGAAAGAAACTGAATACAAGAATAGCGTTCAATAACATATTGGTCAGCCAGCATTAAGAAACAAAACAAAACATACTTCTGATCGTGGCGATGGTGCAAGAATCGTTTTACACAAGCAGGTAAAGCGGATAAGATTCACACCAAAGTCAGCCATAAGCATGGAGGTGCAACAGCACATCCAGGCGTCCATGACAGCTTCCTTGAAGGGGGGTAAACGTTGTTTGGCAAACCAATTCTGAAATCGTTTGCATGTCATCTCAAAAACCGCTAAATCCCCTCTCTTTGCGTCCCCCTTCATATGAATTCTAAAAGATTACGGGTATGTTTGGCAAAACTAGCTGGTAGCTGGAAGCTGGAAGCTGGTGGCTGGTAGCTGGAAGCTGATAGCTGGTAGCTGGAAGCTGGTAGCTGGTAGCTGTAGCTTTTTAGATATTAAGGTGTTTGGCAGAGTAGCTGAAGCTTTTAATAAAATGTATAAAATGACCAAAATGGGCATAAATAAAAAAAACAAAATAGTAAACGTAATCACACACACACACATATATATATATATAAGTTATTTCTCAAATGAATAAAACATGGTCATTTTCAATTAAATAAAACATAGTTATTGACAAACAGTCATAACATAATATAATACTATTACATCATTAATGTCGTGCATTCCATATCAAAGTAGCAATTTCGTTGCGAACATGTTTCATCTCATTCGATGTTCCTTCAAATAGACCGCTAGTGCTTGTGTCATGGTTACGAACATCATGTAGTTCATCTCGTGGTATGTAGTTTGGATGTTGCTCCATTGCAGTAAATATGAAATCTTCTTGAGAATTACGTATATAGTTGTGCAATGAAAATCTAGCCATGATAACATCAATTTGTGTTTGCACGCTATACTTGGGCATTTTACCAAGTATCTTAAATCGTTTCTTCAAAATTCCAAATGACCTCTCAATATGACTTCGTAAAGATGAATGTGAACGGTTGAAAGCTTCTTGCATATTATTCGGGGGCTCTCTTTGAAATTGAGATTGATGGTATCTTGTCTTGGAATATGGTACAAGGTATCCTTTTCTATCTGGATATCCTTTATCAACCAAATAATATCTACCTGATAAAGGAGTCGAAAAATAAAAGGCGTTAGAATTTATTAAAAATAACATGAAATAATTCCAAATATATGTGTAAGTAATTCGAAATATTACCTTCAGGTGGTTGTGGGAAGTTGAATTTACTATTTTGGGTCGCGTTAATGAAAACGCGCGTGTCATGTGCTGATCCCTCCCATCCGATCGATACGAATGTGAAACACATATCGAAATCACATGTTGCCATTACGTTGAAAGTTGGTACCCCTTTTCTACCAATATAAGGTAGTTGCTGACTCTCTGGGATGCATGCCCCTATGTGTGTACCATCAATACATCCAATGCAATCCTATATATAATTTGAACATTAGTCAAGTAACAAAGTACACAAGTAGGAATGACATTAATCAATTTAATACCTTGAAATACGGCATGTATCTTTTGTCATTCAAGATTTGAGGTGGTACGAATTGAAAAGTTGGATCTTTTGGTTTTATAACGTCACGTGCTAGACCTTGAAAACCTTTACCTCTACCAACTATTGCCTCTAGAACTTCATGAAAGGCTCTACTAATAGTCTCCCCAGAACGTTGAAAACGCTCCCCAACATCCCTGTTAGATAAACCCAATGCTAATGTATATAAAAATATCCCCACCTTCTCACAAGTTGACATTCTATCACTCGACTGCAATCCATAGTTTGATTCAAGCTCTCTACATAATTTCGTAAATACGTTTGGATGCATTCTGAATGCATTTACACATCGTATAGGATTGCCATTTAAAACTTCCATCATCCAAGCCTGTCCCGTTTGAGGTGATGTCATGCATGGTTCCTTGTACATATGCTTATAATAGTATGCAGCAACTAGATCACATGTATAGGTTGAATCCAACAAAAAATTATAGCAATGCAGTTTGTGCTTCTTCTTGCTTGTTTCATTATTCATTGTAACCCTGATAATAAATTCAATATCAGCTTAACATATAAACACTTTAATAGCTAAAATATAAATGGATAAATAGCTTAACATATAGTCATATCACTAAAACATCAAGGTAAAAAAAACAATAAATCAATCCAAAAGCAATAAAGTTCAAACAAATAGAAACAATAATGTCTTCGTAACATGTCCTCAAAGAAAACTTTGGTCGGTGAGCCTTTGCTTTCGTTGCAGCCACGCTAACCTACCATGATCATGTGGCACATTTATAAACATTTCTCTTTTCACGGGATCTTCAAACAAATCCATTGCAAATAACCACAACTCCTCATCTTCTCTCAGTAATCCTGCATCTACCATCCGGCTAAGCAAACCCATAGCAGCTTCAATACTAAACTTAGTACTTTGACTGAGTTTGGAAGAATCTGATTCTAATATTTCTAGAGCACGTTGTTGATTCATACTACTTTGAGTTAAATGTTCTTTAAGTATTGAAGCTCCCAATGATTCTCTCCCTTTGCGTTTCATCTTAACTGGTTTAGGCTTAGTGTTTACTTTAGTAGACTTTTCAAAATTTTTTGCAACCTCACTTGGGCTTAATGTTGATGAATCATGTTGACTTACTTCATTCAAAAAGTCACCAAAGAAATTGTTACCTCCCTCAACATTGTCATCCTCAAGGTTCTCAACATTGTCATCCTCAAGGTTCTCAACATGCACCTCATTGAATGTATTTGGATCCATAGAGGGTGCCACACAATTTTCCCCACTAGCAACTACATCTCCAAATAACTGATCCCACTCTTCTTGTAGTTGTAAAGATGGTTGGTTATTTTGAATTGCTAGAACTTTCGGGTTTTCCTACACAATATAATGGTGAATCTTTAGTTATCATTATGACTAGAATATTATATGGTATTTAAATTTTGAATGAGTTATATTATGTCACCTGAATTTTTCTTTTCCACCATTCATCAGAACAATTAAGTTGCTTGGTACTTTCATTCCAACCTAGACCAGTCTCTCCATTCTTAAGTGACTTCCAAAGGTTGTACTCTTTTCTCATACTGTCATACTTGTTTTTCATAGCTTTGTCACTGGCGAATTTATGATTTATAACTTTTTCAAACTCTGGCTGAAGAGTGACCCATTTGAATGGGGAAGTTCGACCATGCTTCATGATATATTTGTTTAGGAACCGACATAATTCTAAAACCATTTCTTTTGGCCAAATTTCTCTTCTCCCTTTCTCTTTTTTAGAATCCATCTAACAACCATGCATACATATATATGATAATAATGATGAAGAATCAACTATTTCAGCATTCATAGTAAAAATATATCTTAACATATTATAATTAAATAAATAATTATTGTGTAAAGTAGTAGATTTAACAGTAAACAAATGCACAAAAGCAAATCCAAACTTCTAACATATACATATAGGTTTTCATACATGACATTGATCTTATATTTATGTCAGCCAATTAGATCACATTCCAGTGAGTCTAACAAAGGTCAATCTATCTAGCAAATACTTCAACAATTTTCTGTTAGCTAACTGGATTACATCAGAATCAACTATTTCAACATACACAGTCAAATTGCATCTTAACAATTTCAGAAACTAACTTAAGTACTTAACATCATATTGCAAGATCACAAACAAATTATATATTTAAAACTTATATTGTAGTGAATGTCAATAACCAGAAAGAGTAAGAATATACACCTAGGGGTGCAAACAAGCCGTGCCGAGCACGAGCTCGATTAACTTTTGTGTTTACTATTTAAAAAAAATAGCATATACATATCGGATTTTTTTTAAATCGCATGCCCCTAGAAATCGTGGGCCTTGTGCGGAGGTCCTCCCCGCACACCATCAAAGCCTCCCATGTTTAAACTCAACAAATCACCTGTGCATATACTTCAAATAAAAAAATTTCATCTAAAAATCTTCATTATACACCTTATCTTTGCATCGCAAAGAAGATAAAACAAGTATCGCATATTACAATTCTATATTCTTTATGTTTTCGGATATTTTGTGCAATTTTTCATTAAAACTTGTGATCCCCTTTTCTCTATATTGCTATTTCTTGAATAATTTGTGAATATTTCATTATGCTTTTGTTCACCATTAATGTATAAATTAAATAAGAGAAACTAAAATTCGGAATCTGACGATTACGATTACGATTACGTAACATGCTTTTGTTGTTAAAAATTGCAACCACAAGAAGACAAAAGTTTCAATTCAATTAAATAAGAATTCAATTCGATTACGATTACGTACCTGGCTTTTTGTTTGGATCGATCCTTTTTTCAATTTGAGGTGTTGAGGATGGTAGGTTATTTAAGTAATTTAAACCCTAAAAGCTTGTAGGTTTTTTAAACGCTACTTCCACCAGCGTTTAAAAAAGAGCTTTTCAACTAATCTAAAAGCTTGAAGCCTGTTTCAACCAAACAAGACTTTTATTGGGCTTGGAGCTTTTTCTTTAAAGCCTGAAGCTTGAAGCTCCTAAAAGCCTCTAAAAGCTTGTTGCCAAACATACCCTACGTGGAACAGAATCATGAGTATCTTCTAAGCATAAACACGACCAACATTACTCCAACATAACCTCAGTCTTAACGGTTTTGTTTAAAACACAAAATTGACGATAATTACGCAAGTATTCAAATCATATGAATTCAATTGTTTTATACGTATAACTATGGATAATCATGAACACAGAAATCAACTGCGTACATATCTAAAGATCATATCTCCCAACCAATATTTACACACCCATAACCTCAAAATTTCACAAGTATTGAAATAAAAATCCAGAGGAAAGCGATACCTGCGGCTATTGCTCTCGATCAAACAACTAACTGTTGACTTGGGAGAGAAGATGAACAAGGGGTAAGAAATGATGGTAAAAGGGGCTAGCTAGGTTAATCGACGCCTCTCCTACTTCTACTTCGGCAGTCACTAATGGTTTCGGCCCAGTTTGATTTGCTTAGCCCACCAGTTTATTTATTATGATTAATTTTGTGTTAAACTAGCACGGTTGTGGCGGGATGCTACAGAAGGATATCCACCTAAGAAACGGTTATGATAGTAACGTTGATGTTGTTTAGCCGTAGTCAGTTCGTTCCGGCAGTACCTACACTCGGTAGTATAACTTATGATACAAAAAAGTTACTCTAGATCTATTTCTAATAAAACTACGTTTTCAATAAAATTTACAATTGCGTAACACAAAGAAACAACAAATAAAATAAAAACTAAATGGGTTAAATTCGTTTATTACTTATAACACATGTGTATTAAATAAAAACTAAACGACTTAAAAAACATTTATTATTATTAATAGTATAAAGGGTTATCTTATTCAACACGTTACACGTCACTATAAATCACCTCCAAATGACATAAACATGGTGTTGGCCCTAAGGCTGGAGGGTGTGGGGGCGCCACCCTCGCCAGCTGGACACCTATAGCGCCCCACCCCCACCATCGCCCACACCCCTGGCGCTATGTCGGGGCGCCATTGAAGCTCCGCCACCGTGGTAACGAGATGAAAGCGCGTTGAACGAGGACGAATGGTCAAATATGACCGTTGTGAAACGGTCGAATATTAAAAAAATTCTTATTTTATTATATATAACCTATTCTAAACTAAAAAACTCACCAGTCACAACCAAAACACACATCAATCACAACTAAAATACACACCAATCACAACTTAAAAATGTCTTCTTCGAGCTCGTCATCCGACGGTGTTCTTGATGATATGGTTATCACCATGGCGCAGGAGGCGATTAATTATTTGCAAGAAGAAGCCGAATCCTCTGCATTGCGTACCAGACAACCGCCTATAGAACGGAATCGGTTAGCTGCTCATGAACGTCTAGTGCAAGATTATTTTTTTGAAACTCCCGTGTACGATGATGTTCAGTTTAAGCGTAGGTTTCGTATGAGCCGACGACTATTCGTTAAAATTTCCAATGATCTTGCGGGTGAATCCCCTTTTTTCACGCAAAGGGTAAGTGCAACTGGCAAGGTTGGTTTCTCTGGACTACAAAAGTGTACGGCAGCAATTAGGCAACTAGCCTACGACACATCGAGTGATGCGTGGGATGAGTATTTAAGGATGTCGTCAAGAATGTGTCGGGAGTCTCTTGAAAACTTTTGTGAAGGTAACTTCTAATTAGTAATAATTTATTACGTGTAATCTCACTGCACTGGAGACGATATTTGAGGATGCCAACTGCAACCGACGTTCCAATTCTATACGAGGCCCATCAGCGTTTACATGGGTTTCCTGGAATGTTGGGAAATCTTGATTGCATACACTGGGAATGGGCGGCATGCCCAACCGCTTGGAAAAGGCAACATCATCGTGGTGACCACGATGGTCCTCCCGTAATATTACAAGCGGTCGCTTCTCAAGATTTATGGATTTGGCATGCATACTTTGGCATGACTTTTACGAACAATGACATTGCAGTTTTAATGACCTCGAATCTATTCGACGATGTCATAGACGGTGTTGCACCAGATACTTCATTCTATGCAAACGACGTGCAGTATAAGTATGGCTACTATCTCACAGACGGTATTTATCCCGAGTGGGCGACGTTGGTAAAAAGTCTTTCGTGTCCAGATGACGAAAAAAGATTGTATTTCAAGAAAAAACAAGAGTCAACAAGAAAAGATATCGAGTGGGCTTTCGGTATGGTGTGTTAAAGAAAAGATGGTCTATCATCACGCAGCCGTCGAGGATACTTGAAAAAGGTAAAATGAGAAACGTTATGTATACGTGTATCATTTTGCATAACACGATATTGGAGGACTCGGGTAGAGCATTTTATGGAGAAAGCTATGATGAAAGTATCCAACCGACGAACCCAATACTAACATACGCTAAAGAAGATATCCAAGCAAAGATACAGGCTAGGAACACACACCAAAACCTTCGAGCCGATCTGACAGAGCACCTATGGTTTTATCGTGAACAAGGAGGACTCGACACAGACGACGAGTAGTGTTTTTATTTTTTAAATCAAATTATGTAGTGTTTTTTTTAATGAAATTATGTAGTTTTTTTTAATGAAATTATGTAGTGTTTTTATTTTTTAAATGAAATTATCTAGTGCTTTTTATTTTTTTTAATGAAATTATGTTTTGTTTTTATTTTCTAGTTAAAAATAAATATTTAAATAAAAAAATAATTAGGTAATCATGACACGGGGCTCCATCCACACCCTCCAAATTAAAGGGGGGTATGATAAAGCTCCCATGCTGACATGGCGATGACATAGAGCTTAGGTGGCATGATAAAGCCCCATAGAACTTCATCCACACATCATAGCCTAACTAACATTCAATTTTTGTTTTTCCTTTTATTACCCTCCTTTGGTGTGTAGTTATAATTAACTTCTTTTGTTTTGTATACCACACTTTTTATTTCATAACAATGCTAGTTAGGCTACAAGGTATGGTCCCGTCCTTCCATCCGTCCCGGTACAGCGACGCCAGCTACACCAACCCCCCTCCCCCGGTCCCCGTCCTCACCGTCCCTTCCTGGACGTTGGCGACGAACCAAATGTGTGGGCCCCTTTTTGAAAGTTACCGTTAGATAAAAAATTTAAATTTCCATTTTCCAAAAAAAAAAAACAAAAAAACAAACAAACGGTCAAAAATCTCTAATATATATATTTCCATTCCATTTTCACCTCCATTCATAAATTTAACCCTAAAATTTCATCCCTCTCACTCAATTTTTATAAATCTTCTTCCACTTTTATAAACCTTATACTCTATCATGGATCCCTTCAACAACCCGAACAATCCCAACAACCCGACCCAACCGAATGTTTTCTCGGTTCCGGGATATTATCCGATGCTAGAACCAAACCAATACTCGCAATATTCATCAAATGCGTTTGCATCATTCCAACACTCGCCAAACCAATTCGCTCAATTCTCACAAAATCAAGCCCTTCAACAAATGATGATGCGGGGTGCTTTGAATTTCTCACCGAACCCGACACCACCCGTTCAACCCCAACCGATCCCGACGCAACCCATTCAACAATCCGAACCCGATGAGTATATGGAGGTTGTTCCCGAAACCCAACCGTCTAAAGAAAAAGGCAAACGGGAAAAAGGCAAACGGAAAAAAGGCAAACAAGTGGTGGGTGAGCAACCGTCCAAACCAAAGTCGGCTAAGTGGACGCCAATCGAAGAAGAAGCCTTAGCCAAGGCTTACATAGGCACGTCTACACACCTGACAAAAGGTTATTTTTTTTAAAGTTTATACATTTTTTAAAGTTTGTTTTTATAATTTTGTTCTTAACAGTTTGTTTTTTTTTTTAAGTTTAATTTTTTTGTTTGTTTATTTTTTTCTTAACAGTTTGTTTTTTTAAGTTTCTAATTGTTTTAAAGTTTGTTTATTTTTTTAAAATATAATTTTTTGTTAACAGTTTTTTTATTTTAAATTTTAAAGTTTCTATTTTTTTTAAAGGTTTTTTTATTTTGTTAACAGTTTGTTTAACTTTATATATTTTGTATATTTTTTTATAGGTAATAACCAAACGGGTGACGGGTTTTGGTCCAAGGTTTTGGCGAAGTTCCTCGAGCTTATGGAGCAAGGCCCGTATCGAGATATCGACTCGGTTTCATCAAAGTGGTGGAAAATGAACGCGTCCGTCAATAAGTTTTGCAAGGAATATAATAAAATATATAAGTGGGCGTCGTAGTGGCATGAGCGACGACGATGTGTTCAAAAAAGTGTTGGAGAAGTATAAGGCGAACAATGGTAATACCAACTTTGCACTCGTTCGCGCGTGGGGAATTATGAAAAATGAACCAAAATGGGTGCCGATTCCCAACGAGGTGGAGATGGCGAAACGCCAAAAACATCGGAAATGGGTGGTTTTAGCGCCGGTGGATCGGGCGCAAGGTGTCACATAAACTTAAATGATGACGCCGAGTTTGACAAAGAGGAGTACGCCATACATGAAGCGGAGCGTCCACCAGGCCGGGACAAATCAAAGAAGGAGCGGGCCAAGGGTAAAGAAAAGGAAAAGGTGGACCCGAAGATGGAAGAGTTTATGGAACACTTAAAAACGTACACGGACGTCTCGGCCCAAAAGGCGAAGGAGCGGCCGTCGAAGAAAAAACTCGTGTAGCGGAAGAAAAGTTACGCGAGAAGGTCCAATTGTCGAATGAGAAAATCCGAATTTCCGATGAAAAATTCGGCTCAATGAATGGGAAATAATAACGATGGATGCCGATGAGTATCCCGAGCCGAAACGTTCGATGTTGAAAAAACTATAAAACGACATTACGAAGAAGCATGATATTATTTAAGTCTATGTTTTTTTCTTTTTTTAAGTCTATGTTTTTTTATTAAGTTTATGTTTTTTTTAAGTTTATGTAATGTGGTTTTAATATTAATGAAAATATTTTTTTAGTTTATTTGTTAAATGTTAAAAAAAGTAGAAGATTTAAAAAAAAGTGGTGGGGAGGACTATGACTAGGATCATCCTCCATACCCTCTAATTTTGGATGATGGAGCATCCTTGGAAGGACTATGACGTGGCGACTACGTGTCGGATCATTCTCCCTTAGAGGACCATCACCATACCCTCTAGCCTTATAAATTAAAACTAAAACAATAAAGAAGGTCAAGTTATCCCACATATATAATAAAAATAAATTAATAAATTTCTTAAACTCAAGCCTAGCACTCTCCCCCATCTTCCCCATATTTCTCCCTGCAATACCCCCCACACTACCAAGCCACTCCATAACCACCATTGTTTACCATCAACATTACTGCCACCTTTAACAACTACCATTGTTTACCATCTACGCTACTGCCACATTTAAACAACCTCCTGGGTTCTAACATTGAGTCCACTGACGCCGAACTCAGAGGAGATATAGGACTGCGAATTATGATTTATGAACACCAGTTGCGGAACTATGTATGGAGTTACTCGATTTCTAATTTTGAAGTACATACAAGGTGGTTCATTGGTGTCGAAGGTGGTGCTCTACTTGATTCTGAAGCTCAAAAATTGATTTAACTTACTGTATCACAAAACAAATTGATTTAAAAAACTAGAAAACCAATTGGAAATTAGAGTTTGGTATGGATCATACGGAAGAGCCACCAATAATCAACTGTTGTGAAAAATTGTACATGATGAAATTGGGGTTGTAGTTGCAGAGCATCACCATCCATCACCACCGACAGCCTCTCTGTTCCGGTGACCTTCACCACCGGAGACGGTACAGGAGACTACCATCTCCGTCATAGCAGCGACGACTGTCTTCAGCAGTGGTGGTCTTGGGCGATTTTCTTTGTTTAAGGTGGTGGCAATGATGTAGGTGATGTAACCACTGGCAACCACAGTCAGGGCCGGCTCAACCATTTCCAATTGAAATCTTGTGGTTAAATTTTGTGGCCTTTTTCCCAAAAAATGTATGTAATTGAAAGTTAAACTTGAAGGGCCCAAGTGTAATTATTTGAAAGATTGTGGTAAATTTAAAAACAAGGAAAAAATGGTGAACAATGGATTCGAACCTGGGTCTCACCAATATCCATACATACACAAAACCACTACACTACCAACAATCAATCTATTGATAACCCACACCCTAAATCTTTTATAAATGAACTATGGTTTCATCAAATTGTGGAGGTCCTATAGTTTTGGTGGCCCAAGGCCCAAGCCTCATTTGGCTAACCCTTTTGCTGGCCCTGACCACAGTGAAGACTTTGGCGAGCTGGAGACGATGTGGGTTAGAGAGAGAAAGAAGAAGAGAGAGAGAGGGGGGGTTGAGTTAAGTTTTATAATTTAATAAAATGGTGGGGTCCACACACACATATATATTTAATAATTATTAAATTTAATTTGTTTTATCATTAAGGGCAATTTTATCATTTAACATGGACTTAACTGAGTACACTAATTGTCATCCACTCAGGGGACTACCCACAGGGAACAAACATGCTATTTTGAAAAGTTAGGGACTAAACGTGAAAAAACGCCAAACCAAAGGGACTATCCGGGAAATTAACTCTTTTAGCCCATTGTTCAGCCTCCGCAGTTTCGGTCATCTGATTTTTCAGGTTTTGGGCCGGCCCATTTTGCTTATTGGGCTGGTGGTCACACTCCGGAGCGACTGCCCACATAACTGCTGATTTATCTCTTGTCTTTGGAGCACTCCCTTACACTGGTTCTGAGCGTGTTATTGTAGTCAATGGTACATCACCAGCTATTACTCATATAGGTTATGCCTCACTTCATTTATCTAGTCGTACTATTTTGCTCAAACGCGTTCTAGTAGTTCCTGGCATTACCAAGAACTTACTTTCTGTTACACAGATAATTAGTGAGTACTGTAATAACATGGCTAGAGAAATGCCGGCGCAGTCTTTGTGACATATGTACCAATGCGAGAACGAGTTTTTCTATCATAGAGTAGCGTCTCTCTGGGCCAGTTAGCATCTTACTAATGTAGTATATCGGAGTTTGAACGCCATCTCTTTCTACCATTAATACCGCGCCGACTGCTACTTCTGTTGCGGACAGATATAGGATTAGCGGTTCCTCCTCTCGTGGTGCTGTTAAAGTTGGTAACTGGATCAGACATTCCTTCATTTGTTTGAAGGCTTTCTCCGCTTCTGGTGTCCATTGAAAATGGCTCTTCTTGGCGCAATTGCACAACGTGCTAATGAACGGATAAGATTTCGCGACGTGATTTGCCAAGAATCTGTTTAGTGCTGCTAATCGACCCGCGAGTCATTGCATTTCTTTAAATGTTGCTGGTGACGGCAGTAGTTGGATGGCCTCTACTTTCTCCGGGTTGGCCTTGAAACCGTCTCTGGTTACTATGAACCCTAGAAATTTGCAGCACTCCATTCCGAATGAGCACTTTGTTGGGTTCAGTTTTAGATTGACGTTGCGCAAAGAGTCAAACATGCGCTGAATGTTCGCGAGCATGGTCTCTTCTTCTTGGCTCATGATGACAAGGTCATCCATGTAAACTTCCACTGTTTTTCCAATGTTTTCCCTGAAAACTCTATCCATCAAGCGTTGGTAAGTAGCCCCTGCGTTACGGAGACCAAAAGGCATTTTCGTATAGCTAAAGATACCTTTATCTGTACGGAAGGCCGTCTTGTCTTCATCTTCCTCTTTCATCTGTACTTGATGGTTGCCTTTATAGCAATCTAGAAAACACTTCCAGCGGAAGGATGCTAGAGAGTCGACTTTCTTGTCTATTTCCGGGAGTGCATAACAGTCTTTCGGGCAAGCTTTGTTGAGGTCTTTGAAATCGACACACATGCGCCACCTGCCATTGTGTTTTTGTACCATTACTGGGTTAGCTACCCAGGTTTAGTACTGTACTTCGCGTAGGATCCCAGCGTTAAGCAATTCTGTCACTTGCTCGTTCATTGCTTCTGCCTTTTCTGCGTTGAGACTGCGCCTTCCTTGCGCGACGGGTTCTGCTGAAGGTTGGACATTTAAACAGTGTTGCGCTATGTCTCGTGGTACTCCAGTCATGTCCGCTGGGGACCAGGCGAAGATGTCCATGTTGTTAGAGAGCAGTTCCTTCAACTTTATCCGGATTGCCGAGGAGATGGTGTGCCCTAACAAGATGGTTTGTTCCGGATGCTCCTCGTTGAGAACCCATTTTTCTGGTTCGTTTGATGTTGAGGGTTTGGCAACCTTTGCTGGTGGTTCATCGTCCACATACATAACTTCCTTGCTAGAATACAAAATTGCTACCCCGGTTTCCGTCGGAAAACCACAAGCGGCGTGTGGTATGGAGGTAATCATGTTGAATTCTCTCTGAGATCGTCTCCCCAGTAGTACATCATGATGCGACGTTGCTGGCATAACCATGAAATTAACTGTGACGGTGCGCGAGTGTTCACCGTCTGAGAGAGTCACAGGAAAAGCGGTTTGGCCCAGCGGAAAGACCGCTTCATTGCAGAAACCAGGGAGAGGAAAATCGACTGGTTTTAAGCGTGCCTTATCTTCTGGTCGAGTTGCTTGAAACATTGTTCATAGATTATATCCATTGAACTTCCTGGATCTATGAACATATAATCAGTCCGGTAATGGCCGAATATGCCGGTCATAATTACTGGACGTTTTTCTTGAAGACCTCCGGGGACAATAGGGAAGATTACATGTTGCTCTCGCCAATGCTGATTATGGCTTCGTTTGTTTGGCCTTCGCGATGGACCTCCTTGTATCATATTTATCTGTCTTGCTTTGACTTCCCGGTGATTGTTATCTTCTGAGTTTTGTGCCATATATCCTTGGCTACTGAATTGGATGTCCCACTGACTAGCTGACTGTGGGTCCAACGTTGCAATGTCGGATTTTCCCTTGCTTACTTCTTGAGTATTAGATCTATTGTATAATAACTCAGATCTGACGTTTTGTGCAAAAATTTGGTTCATGGTGTTCTGGAACCTGGTGAACCAGTACTCTGGAGTTTCCTCCGGGAGTAGATCTGGATGATTAGGAACCCTCGTTGGTACCACGGAGCTCTTCTCCTCCAGATAACTTCTGTTGCTGTCTCTGTTGCCCATGATTTCGTCGTTCTGGATACCTTGGGTTTCATTATCCTTTATTTCAGATCGAGGACTTGATGGGTGAATTGTCGAGTTCTCTGCCATATGAAATAGAGAATGAAGAGAAAACGAATTGAAACGAGAAGAAATGAATAAAACTGAGAAATCGGTGGGCGCCAATGAAGAAACACTGGTTTAATTGACCGGAATCAACTGAACCAGGGGGTTCGAATCTGCATAAAAGTGGTTAAATCTTCCCGTTCGATTCTTGGGTGAATGATCTTCTTCCTCTAGCAATCACTGCAAAACAACAGCCGTTAGACTCGCCACGAGGAGAATGGAGGTTCTCTCCGTGACCACCCTCTGGCATGAGAATAAGTACAGGCTTTGATGAAGAAGAAGTGAAAGTGAAGTGAATGTAACTTGAGGATTATACCTGAATTATCCTTATATTTATAGCCGAAGTTTGGGGGGAAAACCTGTTGATGAAAAGTTGACGGAAAGTTCTTTTTCCGTGGGCGACTATTTTTTCCCTCCGTTAATCGCTAACGAGTGTGTATGCAGACGGATCGTGATCTCGATCAACGGTTGGGGTGTTGCCACGTGGAAAGTGGGCAAGTGTAGATTTCTCTTCAATTCCATGCCATCATCGTGACTTTGAGGGAGACTGGAATGATGCCACGTGGCCATTCGGTTGTAACCGAATGGTGGTGCATGATGGAGCCTTCTAGAAGAATACAGCTGTAATCCTGTGTGGCTCTTCTTTATGTCAATTGTATGGTAAACTGCTTTTATCCAAGTCTGGATATTATTTATGCGGAAGTGTTGGCTAGGATTTTTATCCTACCTGTTATGGAGATCGGCGCTAGGATTTGTTAGTTTCCTTTTGGCACGTAGATGTTGGACATTGCTCCTCGTTCTAAGTTCTTTTTGTAGGATGATGTGCTAAAAGTGGTTAAATAGAAACTACTAAAATTAACCTAATCTAGACACTCTAAGCTTTAAATTTATAAACTTAGACTCGATCTAAAACTAAACCACGCAACCGGCAAGTGTACCGATCAATGCAGTATAGCTACAGTAAGTCCGAGTATCGAACCCACGAGACTCTCTAATTACGCTAATTAGACTCTATCTAGACCTAGACTGACACAGACTCTAACTGTTTAATTGGTTTGGGGGGGGGGTTACGGAAAATCTAGGAAATCTATATTAAACTACTAAATTAAACTAAAGCTAGACTAAAGACGAATAAAGACCGAGGGATTTTCTTTATGCGAGCACGAGACCACCTAGACAAGAATCCTGGATTGTTTTTAAGAGATTACCGATTAAGTTAAATGCATGAGTTATGGAACCGGGATCTTAAAGTACTAAACCTATTAAGAACCGTCGAGGCCCCTCGACCCTTCTCAAGGAGAAACCTGTGGAACTACCTAGGCCGTTAATCCTACCGGTTATTAGACGCCTTTCCAGTTGTCTAATTATTGTGTAAGTACCCTAATGTTGACCTGTTCTTTTCCAATCCTAGGTCTAGGGTAGTTTGAAGTAATTAATTTGACTTGGTAGACTAATAAGACCGACAGGTAAACCAAGACATAACCTTTTCCAAGGACTATCTAAAGCAATTCGCCGGGTAAGACCTACCAATAGCCCCTCACTTTCCAGGTATTAGGACTAGTAGAACACTAAGAATTAGCAAATTATTACTAGTTACTTCTAGAGATTATTGGCCAATTCTCCCTAAAGAGTATAGGTTTTCTTATGTGATATAGACACTCACCGAAATCCTAAACCCTAATATGACTCTATGTTGTGATATAGACCGTCACTAAGAATCATACGAAGCAAATAATAACAATAAACCAATTCAAAGTACGCATACACATCAAACCATTAAATCAAACTGCTTACAAAACACAATTAATCCACAAGAATCATGCAAATAACATAAACGGTAAAAACTTTAAATTAATCCATTCATCAAGTCTAGGCGGTTAATAAATCTAGCCAAGCATGTTAAAACGTGAAAACAATCCAAAGAAATCTAAACCGGAATTCATCATAACAAGTTTCGTAAGAAAAGTTAAGAATAAAGAACTAGAAAACCCGATTAGATCTTCAAGCCTTCTTCCCCGAACTCGTGCCGATGATTCCTAGGCTTCAAAATCTCCGAAAAAGCTCCAAGAATGCTCAACGATTGCCCAAGAACTCCCCTTAGTCGAATTAGGGTTTTTTCCTAAGTTTAGGATGTTTTTATATCTCTTTCCATAACAAACCCTTATAATTTTTGTGATAATTACCAATCAGAACGTTCTGGCTGGGCGCCACAAAATCAGGGACTAGGTGGTGGGGTGCCACCTTGTTTTTTCAGCTCATTTGCTAACTTCAGACTCTCTCCAGGTGCCAGAAACTTGCTCAGTGGGTGATGGGGTGCCAGAGAGTGATTTTTCAGCTCTTTAACTCTATTTCAACTCCTCGACCTTTCCAACATGCTTCAAGACTTGACACTTCAATATTTTAACTCGTTTTACTCGGTTTCTCGCATATTTGAACATCAAGACCTGCGAAACACGATTTGATCAATAGTATGCATATTCTAACGAAAAACAAAACTAAATATAACGAAAACTATACAAACTTTACACGAATAAAAGATGTATTTTGCAATACATCAAACATCCCCACACTTACTCTTTTTTCGTCCTCGAAAAAGAATTATGCAACGGAATCAGAAACAAATAATCACTCGGGTCGAAAGCATAGGTATATTTAATTAAAACCAAAGCTTCGCGTTAGCCGCGATTGCGAATATACTTGTCCCCTTAAACCCGAATCCAATCCTAAGCCCTTATCATGTGAATTTAATTTAAGTGCGGTCAGTCTACCTAAGGTCTCACGCTAGAATCTACGGTCCACCTACTCCCGCCTCAAGCTTATAGGACTAAAGGAACGATCATTTGACCAATTCCCAACCGTCTTATATCAAAACCAAGAGAATTTAGAATCAACTTTTTTCCATTTTTTTTTCTATTTTTTTTCAGCAATTTCTTTCTTTTCATTCTTTTTTTTTCTTTCTTTTATGAGCTTAGACGTTGCTTTCCCTAACCAAGAGGCAATCCGGCTGTAGAGTCGCTATCCCCAACCCAGATTACTTAAGCTTCGGTACTTTTTTTTTCTTTTCTTTGCACGGTCGATTTCACACACCCTAGCGGTAATCCGGCTGTAGAGTCGCTATCCCCAGCCCAGACTACATAGGAATGCACTACTTTCATTTAGTTTCTAGCTCACTTTTTTTTTATTTTTTTTCGCATGATCACAAACTCTAACGGTTTTAACTTATAACGGTGCCCCTTACACTTTTATTGGCAGTTTTAATTTCCCATATCTCCTAGGCGAAAACCCACTAGCAGACCGACAATTAAGGTATATTAACTCAAAGGGACTTAAAACCAAACCCGGGCCTATTCACATATCCCTAACTAGACACAAGCTCGATTTATTTAATCTCATATTATCATTATTTGAACCCGAATAAAAATTCATCTTTTCTATCATTTTCCGTTTTAATTTTGCAAACTTCTTATTTCAAAAGACATTTTCTAATTTTTTAATTCTTTTGGATTTTTTTAAAATCTTTTAATTTTTTTGTATTTTTCAATTTTTATGACTCAAGACTCTACTAACTAGACACTAAACGATAGTTTCTCATCCCCACACTTAAACTCTACATTGCCCTCAATGTAAGATGGAAACCGACTCAAAAACTAAAAATAAATAAGAAATAAAAAACAAAAGGGCAAATTGGAAAGGACTTAGCTGGTTAAATTATCGCGTATGCTCCAAACTCTCGTCCAATCCAGCTCGATCGTATAGCATTTTGTTCGCGATCGGCTTGTGACACTGACTAGTATACTTGGTAAATGCCTGAAATTTGATACGCAGCTCCAAAATCACCCGAATGGAGATTGCGTACGGGTGGTGCAATTCAAACCTGCATAATCAAAAACAAACAAAAACCAAAGCAGTACCGACTCTAACAAAATACGACTCAAAATACAAACTCTACACACTACCGAAAATCCACTTAACAAATAAATTGAACAAACTCTACAAAACCTCCCCACACTTAATTTTAATCAGGAGGTTTTTCTTTGATCTGGACCCGGTCTAACCCATTCAATTCCACCCGGTCCACAAAAATAGTTAAAAATTTAATGGCGGGATTATAAAATAATTTAAAATTTTGAAACGGGTCAGACCACTAGAATTTATACTTACCTGGAAGAAACCGGATGCGCGGCATGTAGCGATAAGAGCGGTCGTGGTTGCACTTTAATTGCTCCATTTTTTGTTTCGCCCATCTTCCGACCCAGAACCATCTTCGGTTTCCAGGTTCTTTCTTTCTTGCCCTCTCCCGTGGCCCTGAATCTTCAGTTACCCCTACCACGGGCCAGCTATGATGTTCTTCATCTTCCACCATTCCCTCTACTTCCTTGGGAAGATCCCCACACTTAATTTCTATGTGCGGTGTGGGTTCACTTATTTTCTCGGGTTTACCTTCTAGTAGGGCTTCTAAATTTGCTAAATCACCTAATGGACCAAATTCCCCTACTTGTTCAGATTCTGATAAACCTTCTAACTCCCCTAAAAACTCATCTTCCCAACTTAACGCTTTTTTCTCTACCTCAACTTCTACCTCATCATCAAACAGACCACCTAAGGAATCTCCTAAATCTAATTCCTCATCAACATCTACCCCCTTAATCAATGATTCCTGGTAGACTTGCCACTCGTCTACTTCTTCCACACTCTCTCTCAATATCCTGCAATTAGCCATTTGCATCATAGTCTCCTCTTCTTCACAACCAAAATCAATCATGCCCTTATTCTTAGTTTCTTCTACTTCTTCTAATTTCCTAGACATTTCTTCTACTGAACATCGAATGTTTGAGAGTATAGACTGCTGATTTTGAAGCAGGACTTCATGTTCTTGAATCATTTTATGAGTAGTCTCATCCGTAGCTACCAGTTGAGCTAACAACCCCATTATCCTATCCAGCTGGTCCTGCTCATTTACTCCAAAACTTTGCCGTTGAGGCTGGTGATACGGTTCCTCATACTGGTTCGAGGAATACCCCTGTGAATAATATGACTGCGGCTGCACATAGGGGTTAGTATAATAATATGCAGAGGACCCCTCATATTGTGGGCATTTAACTGTAAAATGGGGTCCTCCACAAATTTCACACATATTTTCTAAACAAATAAAAAAAAACAAAACTAAAAGACACGGACAATTAGACTCCTACGACTCAATATACAAAAGCAAGTAGCACGTATGATGTCAATTAAGTCCAGATAAAGTAATCAACGCAATTGCCAAAGAGTCCCCGGCAACGGCGCAAAAAACTTGATGTGCTAAAAGTGGTTAAATAGAAACTACTAAAATTAACCTAATCTAGACACTCTAAGCTTTAAATTTATAAACTTAGACTCGATCTAAAACTAAACCACGCAACCGGCAAGTGTACCGATCAATGCAGTATAGCTACAGTAAGTCCGAGTATCGAACCCACGAGACTCTCTAATTACGCTAATTAGACTCTATCTAGACCTAGACTGACACAGACTCTAACTGTTTAATTGGTTTGGGGGGGGGGGTTACGGAAAATCTAGGAAATCTATATTAAACTACTAAATTAAACTAAAGCTAGACTAAAGACAAATAAAGACTGAGGGCTTTTCTTTATGCGAGCACGAGACCACCTAGACAAGAATCCTGGATTGTTTTTAAGAGATTACCGATTAAGTTAAATGCATGAGTTATGGAACCGGGATCTTAAAGTACTAAACCTATTAAGAACCGTCGAGGCCCCTCGACCCTTCTCAAGGAGAAACCTGTGGAACTACCTAGGCCGTTAATCCTACCGGTTATTAGACGCCTTTCCAGTTGTCTAATTATTGTGTAAGTACCCTAATGTTGACCTGTTATTTTCCAATCCTAGGTCTAGGGTAGTTTGAAGTAATTAATTTGACTTGGTAGACTAATAAGACCGACAGGTAAACCAAGACATAACCTTTTCCAAGGACTATCTAAAGCAATTCGCCGGGTAAGACCTACCAATAGCCCCTCACTTTCCAGGTATTAGGACTAGTAGAACACTAAGAATTAGCAAATTATTACTAGTTACTTCTAGAGATTATTGGCCAATTCTCCCTAAAGAGTATAGGTTTTCTTATGTGATATAGACACTCACCGAAATCCTAAACCCTAATATGACTCTATGTTGTGATATAGACCGTCACTAAGAATCATACGAAGCAAATAATAACAATAAACCAATTCAAAGTACGCATACACATCAAACCATTAAATCAAACCGCTTACAAAACACAATTAATCCACAAGAATCATGCAAATAACATAAACGGTAAAAACTTTAAATTAATCCATTCATCAAGTCTAGGCGGTTAATAAATCTAGCCAAGCATGTTAAAACGTGAAAACAATCCAAAGAAATCTAAACCGGAATTCATCATAACAAGTTTCGTAAGAAAAGTTAAGAATAAAGAACTAGAAAACCCGATTAGATCTTCAAGCCTTCTTCCCCGAACTCGTGCCGATGATTCCTAGGCTTCAAAATCTCCGAAAAAGCTCCAAGAATGCTCAACGATTGCCCAAGAACTCCCCTTAGTCGAATTAGGGTTTTTTCCTAAGTTTAGGATGTTTTTATATCTCTTTCCATAACAAACCCTTATAATTTTCGTGATAATTACCAATCAGAACGTTCTGGCTGGGCGCCACAAAATCAGGGACTAGGTGGTGGGGTGCCACCTTGTTTTTTCAGCTCATTTACTAACTTCAGACTCTCGCCAGGTGCCAGAAACTTGCTCAGTGGGTGATGGGGTGCCAGAGAGTGATTTTTCAGCTCTTTAACTCTATTTCAACTCCTCGACCTTTCCAACATGCTTCAAGACTTGACACTTCAATATTTTAACTCGTTTTACTCGGTTTCTCGCATATTTGAACATCAAGACCTGCGAAACACGATTTGATCAATAGTATGCATATTCTAACGAAAAACAAAACTAAATATAACGAAAACTATACAAACTTTACACAAATAAAAGATGTATTTTGCAATACATCATAGGACCAGTACGCGACCGCACAAGGTCTATTAAAGAAGGCTTAAAGACGAGGTTGTGGTATGGTCTCAAGTATCTGAAGCAAGGTTTTTGGGACCTTACCCGTTCAGTTGTTGATTAGCCTATTGTTATCATATTCTAACATTTTAGGTTGTCTATTCAGACGCTTGATGGATAGCTCCTCCACCACACGTGTGGTAGTCTGCATTAGCTATATTCTCTGATTATTGTTACTTTTGTTCCTAAAGAGACGTGAAATTATCGGCTGGGACATCCATCAGATGTTGTGTTAACTAGATTTCCATTTTTTACATTTTGCAAATAAATCCATCTTTTCACATTGTACTGTTTGTAGTATCTCAAAATCAACACATTTACCATTTGAGACTGTTGTTTCACATTCTGTTATGCCTTTACATGTGATTCATTATGATATTTGGGATCCATCCCTTGTTTTGTGATGGTTTCAGATACTTTATTATATTCATTGTGATTTTTGCAGATTTACATGGATTTATCCGCTGACACATCGCGCACAAGCGGTTGATTCATTTCACCAATTAAAACCGCTTGTTGAAAAAGTCTTTTCTTGCACCATTAAACACCTTAAGTGTGATGGTGCTCCTGAGTTGATTCATATACCAATGGCCCGATATCTTCTTAATCAGGAATCGCTTATCATATTCCATGTCCATACACACCCCAACAAAATGGGGTTACTAAGCCGGAAAACACCATTTATCTAAGATTGGTGGAGCACTTTTGTTTCATGCGCATTTACCAAAGAAGTTTTGGTATGATGCCTATGCCACTGCAGTTTATCTCATTAACCGGTTACCCTCACCGGTTCTTTACTATTCATTCCAATTTAAGACATTGTTCGGTCTCGACTGGATTATTCTATTCTTCATGCTTTGGGTGTTTATGTTATCCGTTTTTAGGTGATACTCGAGCTAATAAACTTTCATCCAAGTCTACTCCTTGTAGTTTTGTTGGCTATGCTTTATCTCATCTCGGTTATCTCTATTGTGATCCTCATACGTCTCGTACGTATGCTTCTCGTCATGTTCGATTCCATGAGTCGATTTTTGATATTCCAAGTAGCTCTACTACTTCCATAGCTTTTTAAGATTCTGTTCCTTTCTTTATCCTTCTCCTTCGCTTCCGATTTTTGTTTCTTCTCCTTCCTCTTCATATCCTTCTATTATATCTTCCTCTTCATCTCCTCATATTCTTCCTTTCTCAGCTTCACCTATTATTTCCTCTTCTGATATTCCTTCTCCTCCTCCTCCTCCTATTATTGTTCCGACTGAACTAATGGTTACATGATCTCGTGATTATACACGACAGCCGCGTTAGTTTCTTTTTCATGTCTCTACTACTCCCACCATTGAGCTTTCCATATTTCGACAGGCTCAGCAATACTCTGTTTGGTGGGATACGATGTGTGCTAAGATTGATGCTCTCAACCAGACTTGGTGTCTGGTTCAGGCTCCCACTCCCACTGATGCCAACATTGTTGGTTGTAAGTGGGTTTACAAGACTAAACATAACCCTAATGGATCGGTGAGTCGTTATAAAGCCCGACTTGTTGCCAAGGGCTTTCACTAGACCAAGTGTATTGACTACACTGAGACTTTCAACCTTGTGGTCAAACCCACTACTATACTTCTTATTCTTTCAGGCGTGTTCTCTCGTGGTTGGTCTATTTGTCAGGTTGATGTTAACAATGTGTTTTTACATGGGGATCTTTCTGAGGTTGTGTATATGACCTAGCCCCTAGGCTTTGTTGACTCATCTAGACCACATTATATTTTTCGTCTGTAGAAGGCTCTTTATGGCCTGATGCAGGCTCCTAGAGCACTGACAAGCAAGTGTACCTATTGTATGTAGTAAAGCCTAATGAAGTCCGAGTATCGAACCCGCGAGACACTAGCGACACGAACTAGACTCTGACTCAACTAATTACTTAATTGGTTTATTGGGAATTTGAGTTTTCAATTAATTAAAGTAATATCCTAAATTAACTAAGGTTTTGAACTACCGAGACGAAGGCTGAACTCACCATGCAAACAAACACAAGAAACTGGATCGAAGATCAGATATGATGGGAAGGAACTGCCTAGCATCGAAGCCCTAGACACATGTAATGATATCCTGATTCTAGTGATTGATTGGTGATTGACTAAAGTCCCTAATCTACCCGATAAACCCCCCACTAAGGATGATAAATCGTGCACGAAAGTGGGACAGAGTGTCGAAGTGCTAAAATGGACCGGCTCGACCTATCGATACCAAATCCCACAAGATATATGACAACTATGGTGCTAAAATCCTCAAATTGTGAAGCTGATTAAACCTAGCAACTGAAACCCTAGGAAACCCTAAACACGAATAAATAGCTAAACCCGAGCTATCGGTCACCCAACTATCAAACAATGCTTAGCTAATAACCGTGCAATCCCGAATTATCTCTCAAATCATCAGTAAGGAATCACACACTTTAGTTAATCAATTTTAATGGATGTTTAACTTTTTTTTACCTCTAAACACAAGATCTAGATCAAAAACCTAACGATAAACGGATAAGTTTAGTTTGTGACCTAAGGGATATTTCTATGTACCTAAGTCAATGAAACCAATGAACATTCCACAAGATCAATTAACACTAGTATACGAAAATCAGAATCAGAAACAATGAATAATCGCGTGAATCAACACATTTATTCAACAATCAAAATCGTACAATCATCACAATATGTCTAGTTCATCGAACCCGGGTAGTTGTAACAGTTTAGCTACTCATAATACTCAAAAACATAACAAAATCAGATCTGAAATGAAAGAAATCATTATTCTAATGTTTAAGAATGGGAAAAATGAGCATAAACCGAACCCGAGGCACTCCAATCTTCAATTCTCTCGATCCCAAGCCTTATGATCTTCACCAGAAGCTCCAAAATCTTCCCAAGACTGCTCTGAAATGTCCAAGTTGCGAGCCCCCAAAACCCACACCTTCTAGGGTTTTTAAAACATTTTTTTTAGTTTCAGAAGCCCTTGCGGTCCGCAAGGCTCCCCACTTATTTTTCCACCACAGCCTTGCGAACCGTAAGGCTTTGTCCTTGCGTCCTCAAGGGGTCTAGAAAACCTCATATTTGGATTTTTCTCGTCAAGCTACCCAGAATTCATATATTATATGTCTCGTAACTCTTTTACTAACTCAAGATATGGCCGTTTTAAGTTCAAGCTCTTTTTTGTCGCACTGCTTCACTCAGTTTTTCCTCGTGTGCTCGTTTCTTCATGAATTTGACTTGATTTCCGCTCCTTTTACACACGAACACCTGCAAACACGTCAATCTACTAAATACAAACAATAAATGCCCAAAAACAACTCAAAAACTATGGAAAACATATATAACATACAAGGGAAAAAATGGCGTGTTTTGCAACACATCAATAGTTATCATATTTTCTAAGTGCTCTGGCTATATTTTCAGAGGTTATTTTACATTTGTCATAGCAGCTCTACTTACTTGACTTATTACAGCACGCCAGACCTTTTTATTGTTATCCGTTATCTACTCATGTCTCGTCCAGTAGACAACTTTCTCGACACACAGGTGATCCTTTGTCAGATCCCACTATGTATCAGAGTATTTTTGGTGCATTGCAATATCTTGTGTTAACATGACCAGAGATTGCTTATGCGGTCGGTAAGGTGTCATAGTTTCCCTATTGATCGACACTAGGTTACTGTCAAACGGATTTTGCAGTATCTTAAGGGTATCATTTTCTCATAGGTTGTGTATACGTCGATCTACTTGTGTTGATTAACATGCTTATAGTGATGTTGATTGGGCAGGGTGTCCCAATGATTGATGTTCTACCATAGGTTATCATGTTTTTCTTGGCCCCAACTTCATCAGTTGGAGTTACATGAAACAACATACAGCTAGGTCGAGTACTGAGACTAAGTATCAAGCTCTTGCCCATACATCTGCTGAGTCGCATTGGATTACATCTATCTTACATGAGTTACATATTACGATGACTTGTCACCATCTCTTGGGTGTGACAATATTGGAGCTACATATCTTACAGTCAACTCGGTGTTTCATCAGCACACCAAACAGTTGGAGATTGACTTGCATTATATTCGTGATATGGTTTTGGCAGGTACTTTACATGTTCGGTATGTTTCTACTACACTTCAGATTGTTGATATTTTGACCAAAGGTGTGACAAATGAGATTTTCCAGGTTAACTTCGTTAACACAATCCAGTTGTCTTTAACATGATTTAAAACATTCATTATAACATTTCACTTCATATTGGTTGGTTAAGTGTGTCAGTTAGCACACGAACACTCACCTAACGGCAATTTGTGAATTAACCGAATTACCAACTGCACACAAGTCTAACTCCGAACGTTGGTGAAACATGGATATAGTATTGCAAACATAAAAATAATAATATAATTGAGTGGAATTATATGTTATTTGGTTACATGGACTACTTGTTAGTGGTTTCTCGTAATTGCGAACAATGTGTGTTTTTGTGTTATCTAGCGTTATAAAAATATTTTTATACACAAACTAGTGGGTTTTATTTTTATAGACTTGGGCTATTAGAAACTAGTAGAATATGGTTTGGTAGGCTTGTGTTAGCTAGAAAGGGCCACCAAAAGTTACAAAAACCCACCAAAAGGCTCACCCATTGGTTTTAATTAGTAAAAAAACATAACCTAACCCTAAACCCCCCATTACATAAGGCAGCCCCACCTCCACCATAATTTCGAAATTATGCCTTCAAAACACCATTTCACTTTGATTTATTGTTTGGATCTTGTAATTGGTGGCTTTCTTGATTGATTCTGATACCCTTTAACGCTTACAAGTAAGTTTTGATCAATTTTGATGTTTCTTATGATTTAAAGATTAGGGTTTTGATTAGAAGCATGATCATGATATGAAATTGTGTTAAATCTGATTTATGATGTTATATGCATGCTAGGGTAGTATAACATATGTTAAACAAGATCATAAACACGTTTTTGTGAAGAGCTATGAGTAAACAGGTTATGTTTGAATTTTACAGCCGACTTGTATTGGCTGTAACAGGGTCAAAACATAACGAAATCAACTGTTTCCTAAGTCTAAAATGTAGTGTTTTGAAATACGCTTCAAACCTCACTGGTTTCATAATTTTTCGACAAGTTTAACTCAGTCAAATGAATTTCTGCGTCTCAAAGGTTCAAGCTGTGTTTTCCAGCAGAATTTGCAGCCTATTACGAATGTAATCACATGGTCTAGGGTTGTAGATAATAATTGTAATTTTTACAGTAGGTAGTCTTAAGAGGTCACAGCATTCTCTAACTGGAATTTCCTTAAAAGAGTTAATGAGGATTTTTAAATGATTTATTCTTGTGAGTACACAAATGTCTATCGCCTCCGTCAATCCTGAATCGTAGTAGAAATGGAATGAAACAAGGTTTTATATTGTAAAATATAGAAGAAAGGCTTTTTAGTAGCAAGGTGGCATTATTGTAATTAATGAGAACATCATTAATTGCCTATAATTTACTATCTCATTCGTTCATCATTCATCCGGATCCATTATTCACGAGTCCATAAACCCATCCGGAGCCCAGTTATTTCTACAATAGTCCATCCGGAGGTTAATTAACATACAAAGCACCTATCCGTTCCTTTGGGTGTATATTGACCATTCGCTTGGAAATTATTGCCCATCCGCTCAGCAAGTGATTAAATCCCATCTGAAGACTTATTAACAGTTCATTCGGACCATTTGTCATCTTGTTACATTGGACCATCCGAGAAAGTGATGTGTTCCATCCGTTTGTAATAATTTTCGAGACCATTTGGAAGGGAAAAGTGTTGTTAGTCCATCCGCTACTAAACACATATCCGGGCCCAAAATAAATTTGTAGTCCATTCAACGGGTCGTTTTGTGTGCAAAGTCCATACATCCAAAAGTTCACGTTGTTCACCAGTCACACAGTTTAAGTGGTTTAAGTGTTTGACTTTATAAATTGTACTAAATCATGTGTTCAACATTTTGCAGGTGAAAAATTCAAGGAATGAAAAATACAAGGTGCGAAAAATCAAGGCGTGAATCGAAAATGTCAAACATGGGCGGAGAGTTTTATAACACGTTTTACAACGCGTTCACAACTGAAGAAACTCCAGTAACACCAAAGAATGCTACAACTATGATTACTGAGAGTTTGAACCATGATAACGTTTATGGAAATCATCAGAGACCACTGAAACTTATGAATATTGAAGATTATCACTGGTGGGGTACAAGATTTGTAAACTGGGTGCAAGCCTATGCTTATGAAAGCTGGATCATGTTAACTATGGGATATGAAAAAACAAGAAATCAAAAACGTGAACTAATCACACTTAAACATTCATAGCTGATGATAAAAAGGAACATTCTAGTGAATTAAGAATGACAACTTTAATTCAACAATCTGTTAGAGAGGATATTCCTTAACTGCTTCAGTATGGTGAAACGTCCAAGTCAATGTGAGAAGCATTAAAGTTGAAACCTGAAGGCGGGAAAGATATCAAGAAAAACAAGATATCGTTGTTGAAGAAGGAGTTTGACTTGTTTAGCTTCATGAAGAGTGAAACAGTTCGTCAAATGATTGAAAGGTTTTGTCATCTGAAGATTGAAATGCAAAGGTTTGGAATCTACAAAGACAGAGAAGAGATGGTGGATAAACTTGTCGAGGCATTACCACATGAAGAAGATTGGAAAACCTATGTGACTGTTTTGAAAAATGATGCTAAATTCAATGAGATGACATTAGAGAGTTTAATTGAGAAACTAAAGGGACATGATCTCTTATTGCAACAACAAAACAAAATGTCCAGTTCTAGTTATCAACAGAATGTTGATCTGTACTACTGAAGAGGTATGCCGCAAAATAACGAATCTGCAAAGATCAGAACGACATTCAGTGCAAATAAGACTGATGATTCTTTAAACAACAAATCATCAAGCTAAGATCCAGGATATCATTCTTCATATACTTTATCTAAGTCTGGTCCAAGTCAAGATTGGAAAAATTCTCCACATTTGAACAATGAGTTTGCACAACAGCACATGAGTTTTTTAGCTTCTATTCTGGTATCTTATGAAGGTTTAATTGCAGGTAAGATCGGTAATCTGAACATGACGAAGGAGGATTACGATCAGGTCGATCCAGAAGAGATGGAGCTCATGGACATTCACTGGTGCATGCCAAGTGTCATCCGGAGAGCTCAAAGGTTCATGGAGATAACTGGCAGAAAGTGCTTGGAAGGCCCAGACATGATGATAGGTTTTGATAAGAACAAAGTCACTTGCTTCAAGTGTAAACAAAAGGGGCACTTCAAGAGAGAATGCTCGAAAAACAAAGCTGATGATAGCGTGAATCCTTTTCATGAGGATTACTACAAAAAGGCTATCTATCATCAGAATAACGAGCAACCAACAAGAGAGCAGCTTGATGAAGGATCTTCTAAAGAGAAACATGTTGTATTGACAATTCGTGATCATAGTGAATCCAGTATTCATCTAAATGAAAAATTTAATTGGGATGATTACATCAAAGTAGATGAAAATTTTAACAGTTGTATAATTCATGATGATGAAGGGTATGATTGGAGTAAACATGACAAAGAAGATGGAAAAGTCAAGGCAATGGTTGCTGAGATCAAACAGAGTCGAGAAGAAAGACATGCTCGCATGAAGTTGGATGCTGTGTATGATGCTTACAAGGAAGCAACACGAGCAGGCAGGTGGAGTCAAGAAAAGGAATGTTTTGTGGATCCTCAAGGAAACCCGGCAGTTGATCCTGATAAAGTTGATTTTGAAGCATTAGTTGCTGCAATACCGATTGTGGGGGTTTGGTGTAAAGGTCTTGAGGAGATTCCAAGGTATAGAGAAAAGGTTGATGAAGGCATAAAGAAGGTGATATATTCCAGTCTGGAGAAGAAGAAGAAGAAGATGATAATTGAGGAAATTGTGGATGAGAGTGAGAAGCTGGTGAAGGAAGTGAAGAAAGCTGATGAGAAAGCTGAGGAAGCTGTTGCTGAGAAACAATAGGTGCTTGAGGAAGATCAGATTAAAAAGGTGAAAGAAGAAGCCACGGTGCCAAACACTGAGGTAACAACTCAAACTGAATCTTTAGAAATGTTAAATAAAAATGATCATAAAATTGCTGAATAGTGCAAGAAATGCCTGGAAACGTGCAGAGCTTGTACTGAAAAGGATAGTAATCTGAGATCCAGAAACATTGAATTCACTAAAATAGAAAAGATTTTCAAAGAAAAATGTAATGAAATGATTGAAAATGAAAGAGTTTTGAAAGAAAAAGAAAAAGAGTTGACACAGAAATGCGAAGATCTTGAAAAAGAAAACAAAATTTTGAAAGAAAAGTGTTCAGATGTTTGCAACGAATGTGTTCCAAAAGATAAAAGTATTCAAGAATTGCAAAAAGAATATGATGGAATGAAATTGTCATCTCATAATGTAAAAGAAGCCTATGAAACTTTGAAGAGTAGAGTCAAAAGTATGGATGATAGATTGTCTGCATGCCAGAAAACAACCAAATTTCTTGAAGCCAGATATGAAGGAAAAAAATAGTTTTAAATAGTTATATTGATGATGTTGCAAAACTTAAACACGAACTGGCAGATAAAGAAAAGTTGGTCAATAACCTTCAAAGTTATCATGCTTCTTCATACATTCTGGAACGTATTTTCAACATCACTCCCGATGGTAAGGATTCCGAAAAGAACAAAAAAGGAATTGGGTCAGAATACCACCAAGTTCCACCACCATTGGAGGAAAATTATACTTTCTATGATAGCAAAAAGGTGGAAAAAGCAATAAACATGGTTGACCAATTACCCGACAACATCGATGTGAGCTACACCAAATCTGATGATCTTGATGATTCAGAGGTGGTAGGTAAGGTCGTTGAAAGTGTTCTAGCAGAGTAGTCTACCAAAACAGATAAGTCTGAATCACAGGATAAAAATGAGGGAAGTTTTCATGATAGTTATCTTAAACATTCAAAATCTGAGAAAGTTGTGAATGATGATTCAAAAGGATTGGTTTATATCATGATTGGATCGGACAAACTATTCTTGGATGATGAATTCCCAATTCAAAATGTGATTTCAGATAAAATCAACAAAGTTTTCAAACTGGTAGAGATTGAAAAATCTGAAATTTTAAAATTCGCTGGAAAGAGCAAGAAAACTTTTTATAACAAACCTAGTTACAAAAAGAAAAACATGAAAGCTGGGTTGGGTTATAAGAAGAAACAAAATCAGAAACGATTTGAAAAGACAAATCTTCATAAACAAACGAACTTTGTTCATTGAACAAGTTCCGAAGAAGAGAAAGAACTCCAATTTAGACGACAGTCTAATGAAGAGTTCTATGCTCAAAAGAAACAACAACAACAGGACAAAGATGTTTCAAAGAAAACATGCTTTAAATGTAATAAAATTGGATATGTTGGTCGTAAGTGTCCAAACTCAAAGCCTGTTGATGTTGGGAAACAGAAATATGAGGATGTGAAACAAAAGTCAACCAGATTTGATTTAAAACAAACTTGGACATACAATACAAACAAGTTTGCTTCAAATCAAACTTGGAAATCAAACCCAACTAGGTTTGATTCAAGACAAGCCTAGAATTCTCACACACCCAGATTTAGAATAACACAAATTTGGAAAACATCGGTTGATATGACCAAACAACTTCAATTTTGGAAGATCAAAGTTAATTTGCCAAAACAAAATGTTTTAAATAATGACAGATTTTATAAAAGGAATGTTTCAAAAGGACAAACTTGGGTGGCAAAGAAACAAACTTATGTGAGTGATGATCAAATTGAAGATGTGTTTGAGAAGAATGAACGAAACTATCCAGTTTTACCTCGAAAGATTCATGTTCAACTACCTGAGTCTAAACAGGCTTGGGTTGCATTGTTCAAATGATTAAACTATTTGAATGTGTAGGTGTTCCTGAAGACTGTCGATTGACAAAATGAAGAACGAAGCAGCCTAACACGAGAGGAGGCTGTTGGTCCCTGCAACTGAAATAGGGAGTTTGTTCGTTTCTGTACATAAATAAACCCTATTAAAAACCCTAAAAACAGAAAAATTTAAAAACCAAAAATATATTTTTACTTTGTTAAAAATTGAAAAAAAAATATGTTTGTGTTTCAAATTTTGTCAAAAAAAAATAAAAAATTTCAAAAAGATGTTTTGATTGAATATACCGAAACCCTCACGGTGGAACAAACATGATTATTTCACAATTGAAAACGGTTTTAGCATTGTTAAAAATCAGTGTGTTGTAAATCATGGGGATACTTTATGCGATACATATTATACTTTTTGCAAAACAGAGCATGTGAAGCAGAAAGTTGATGGCGAGACAAAGCTATTTACATCGGGTTATCAAATTTTCTTTAAATGTTTTGAATTTTAGGGGGAGTAAGAAATTTTCAGAAAATACAAAAAAAGTTGAAAATCTGAAAAATCCAAAAACAATAGAAAATCAAAAAGAGTTTTTGTGTAAAAAGGGAAATGATAGTACATCAGTAGACAATCACGGTACGCTAAAGAAATGGAAAGTTAAAATGTGATAAATGGTCTCACTAATGACATGCCAGTAGGTTTTTACATGCTTAGTAGATTGTTTTCGACATATAAACCTAAATATCAATATACTTATCTCGTGGGGAACATCTCTCGGATATATGGGTAACCCCCGAAATCTTGTTTGAGAGATTGCCAGATTCTGAGATACTAGGTCTTTATACTGTTTGATATCTGGGGTATTATACCTGGTCTTCTGATATTGTGGAAGCAATGGCCTAGACCTCGTATAATACTTTACACGCTTAAAGCTTACCCTCTACATAAAAATTGGTAAAATATCGAGAGATACGAATCAAGTGCAGTTGTAAAGAAGATCCTTAAGTGGGACACACCTCATAGTCGAGCCTTCATCTCTTTGACTAAACGGTAGTTCATACCTGAGCTCTCAAGGTCTCGCACTAACCCAGAGAACAGATATCATTATGGTATATTCACCTGTAAGACTGAATCTAGGGAATCTTGATACGGGAGTATATTCTGAGGTGGGGCACGCGAATAAGTTAAGTTCTTAAAACACTAAATCTCATATCTCTAATCAGTTGAACTTTGTGTGAAAATTTAAGTGGATCAGTATACTGACAATCTAAGTGAATTGTTCAGAACTTAAAGTGTCTATAGCGCAACGGTGCTAGTGATTTGTCATAAACTGATATGATCCTCTGACGCGAACTCAAACAAAAATATTGTCTGTAAATATTTCGTTACTGCTTTATGTTTCAGAAAAATACACAAAGATTTTGATTCTACTTTATTTTTGACAACCGATGTCCGAGAGCTGAGTTTCAAAATCTGAGTATGCTGAACATGTTTTTGAAAATAAACAAGTTCATTAATTTGAAACTTGAAGTTTTATTCGAAAAACAAAAACAGTTTGTGAGATCTCCAAGGTCATTGAGTTGGACTTGGATGATTACTTAATAAAAGTTTTGGATGCTTAAACTGTAAAATTTATAAAGTCATTTGATAGGGGGAGTGAAGTCGGGTAATTCTGGATAAATTCATATTGTTACATTTGTGTAATAAAGCCAGGTTCTCGATCCAAAGATATTTTAAGAGCCAGGTCATCATTCCTGGAAAACCTAGAAGCTTTCATCGTCACATATTTGAAATGCTCTAGCTTATGTTTAGAGCTAGGTTTTCGATCTTAAAATTGTCAAATTTCTTATAATTTGTTTGAGATGTTGTAGATGTTAAGCCAGATTACGATCCCGATAGTTGAGACTAAGGGGGAGTCTAAAGTCGAGCTCATCGCAAGGGGGAGCTTGTAGAACCAGGTGTCGATCCTTAAGCATGGAAGCTTAACGAAAGGGGGAGCCTGAAGAAAGAGTCTAACGAAAGGGGGAGCTGATTCAGAATGCAGAATCAAGAAAAGCTTGAAGAGGGAGTCTGTGATGCTGAAGATGTTAAAGCTTCGTGAAGACTCAGAAAAAGAGAAAAGACAAGATGCTATGAGATTGACTGCGGCAATATCCAAGGGGGGGGGGTCTGTGAGTGCACGTATGTCTATCGCCTCCGTCAATCCTGAATCGTAGTAGAAATGGAATGAAACAAGGTTTTATATTGTAAAATATAGAGGAAAGGCTTTTTAGTAGCAAGGTGGCATTATTGTAATTAATGAGAACTTCATTAATTGCCTTGCCTATAAATAGGCCTTGATAGGTTTCATTTGAGAACTTTTGGATCTTTCTACATTTGGAGAGCTTTCAAGTTCTAGAGAGAGAAAGTAGCAAAGGAGTAGATTCAAGGTGTAAACATTGTCAGATCTTTCAATATAATCATCATTATATTAGTTCTCGTGTTCGGTCCACACACATGCACAGATTCCGCACGTTGTACGTGTCGTTTCGCAATCATTCGGGAGTCAAAACCGATCCTACAATTCCGTAAACTGTCGACATAATGTGACGAATCAGACCTACATGTACTAAATGATTTTAGTGTATTTTATGTAAACAATTAGGCCTTGGAAAAAATACACAAGGTCTACCCAACTTATTGACATGTCTTGTAATTTATTTGGATTTTTTCTAGTACGTATACTATTTTAAATAAATTTCGCAAAACAGTCCAGATTTGGACTTTGAACTGAAATAGCTGAAAGTTTTTGTATATGTTCTAAGTGAGTTTGCATGACTACCACAAGGTGTTAATTGTCATATAATACCTAAACACATGTCATTAAAACATGTTGCATGTTATGAGATGAGCACATGAGCATACTCGAATGAACGGATAATTAAGTGTCAATGTGTTGCATGGTTATGTGTTAGTATACGTGTAGAAATATGTGAGCACAAACTAACTAAAACGGTAACCATATCAGGACGTGGTTGACCACTTGTGCTACTATTCACTTATTTTCTAGCCGAGCAAACTAAGGTGAGTTCACAACTCTTTACTAAAGAATGCGCTCCTGGTTGGGGACAGCACACTTACTTCCCTGGTTGGGGGAAACGTTTACCGTAGCCCTGGTTGGGGCTACGCGCGCGTTCCTAATTTGGGACCACATACATACTATCCGCTGGAGGTGGAATAGTACACATAACTAAACGCAAAACAAAGCTCACACCATGCTGAAGCCGGGCGTGAACTTTTAACCTTTCCATTGCATCAATGCAGATAGACATTGACGAGGGCATAAAAACTATAACGTCAACATTCGGTACACACAGTTTAGTTACCTTGATTAGGGTTAGCTACCCGAGTCATACTTATTACGCTTTGCATGTGAACTTATGCTTATGCTTTACGCTTAACTAAAATTGTGAACTCGCCAACTTTATGCTGATACACTTTCGCATGCATTATAGGACAATGGGTACGACTCAGATGGGAACTTGCAGCTTGGAGAGTGTCATGGCTTTTGGTTAAACTGTTTACATTGTTATGCTAAATAATTGTGGTTTTAAATTTTGTCTGGATTTTCTACTTTTGCTTCCAATGATAACTTAAACCTAGGTTTTCAAACTTCTAAAACTATTATCACTATTGAAGCAATGTGGTAGTTAAGTGTTTTACAAATAAATTTGAAATGTTTCAACATGATTAGTGGCTTGATCCTGGAAAGTCATGCGCCTCGCGATAAAACCCCACATGTGAAAATTGAGGGTGTGACAAAAGGCTTATCTTGTATTCGTTTTGTGAGTCTGCAGTCCAAGCTTCACGTGGATGCTCCCCGTTTAGCTTGAGGAGGCGTATTAGAGTGTATGTATATATTGTGTATATGTGCAGATTTTAGTCGAGCTAGTTGAGAGGTTGTTACATGTATGGCTGTGTATATATATATATATGGGATGGTTCAAATGAAAACCACTTTTATTGTGAAAACTCAAAAACTAACTAAAAAAAGCCTAAAAAACACCCAAAAAAATTTTTTTCAATTTTTTTTTATAAAAATCGCTGGTTTTTATATATAAAAAAAACTTTTTTCCAAAAAAAAAAAAAATTTGTGTAGTGCACATGTGTAATAATACACATGTGTAGTACACATACACAATAATACACATGTGTAGTACACATACACATGTGTAGTATTACACATGTGCACTACACAAATTTTTTTTTTTTTGAAAAACTTTTTTATATAAAAAAACCTGCGAAATTTGGTTTGCAAAAAAAAAAAATTTTGTATGTTTTTTTGGCTTTTTTTAATTAGTTTTCGAGTTTTCACAATAACTAGTGGTTTTCATTTGAACCTTCCCCTATATATATATATATATATATATATATATATATATATATATATATATATATATATATATATATATATATATATATATAGGGTAGGGCTAGATAGAAAACCCTATCTATATAAAAAACCCTAGAAAACCCAACCTCCCGACATTTTTTTTTTTAGAAAAAATAACACATGTAATATACATGTTTTTAAGAGTTTTGGGCCAAAAAAATCAAAAAAGCGCCGAAGGGATAATTTAAAAAAAAAAAAAAATTCAGCAACTTTCAGCATTTTTGTCTAACACATGTTAGGCACGGAATTTTGTTAATTTTTTTTTAAAAAATCCCTTCGGCGCTTTTTTGTTTTTTTTGGCCCAAAACACTCTAAAACATGTATATTACATGTGTAATTTTTTTCAAAAAAAAAATGTCGGAAGGTTGGGTAAAAATGGGGGGAGATTTGGGTTTCTAGAGTTTTCTAAGAATTTGAGGGTTTTTGTCTAGCATTGCCTATATATATATATATATATATATATATAGATGTTGTATCATTGTGAACTAGTGGATTGGCCTGCGATGCGCGAAGAAAACTCGACTAACAATTGATTCGGTCTGCGTCTTAACTTTACCGTTATAAAAACAATATTTTATATCTATAGGAATTAAAAAGAAACGTTAAAAATAAAGTCATAAAACCAATAATATACTGACATTTGCTTTACATTGATCCAAAACCATAAAAAACTAATACTAATATCGGTACCGATGTTGATATCGGGTCAGTTCGTCACAACACTCACATTTGCTATAGCTTACAGCCAATGGCGGATCTAGAAAGTTCGTATAGAGGCAACATTTCAAAGAAAAGGGGTAACGAAATCGAAAAAACGTCAAAATTTTTCAAAATTTACACTAACGCCGGAGCGTTAAGGGGTAGCGGAGGCTACCCCTTATTACATAGTAGGTCCGCCCCTGCTTACAACTATTTTTGTAACAAAATATATGTCGGAATATCGAGAAACAAAATTTACACAATTACATACTCATTTTAAAAAATAACGAATACAAGATGTATATTTAAAAATTATCTTCGGTCGATACTGACTTTAAGCGATTATTTCAAATATATAAATTGAATTTAGATAATACATTAGTCAAAAATATTAAATATGATCAAACTTGGAAATAAGAAGCTTTCAAGTTTAAAATATTTGTCTAAGAAGCAAACAATACCAACCAAGCATGACAACAAACGCTCAGCATTCAATTTGTTTATCGACTAAAAGTGTATAAAGTGAGAAACTTCAAACTTATGTTTTCATATTTAGAAACATCAAAGCCCACCGGTGTTCTACAGTGAATTCCAACTTGTTTTTTAACGAGTTAACGCGAACCCGCGCGTTGCGGCGGGACTGTTAAACCGAATAAAATATAAGCGTTAAAACATTGAATCACAAACACATGTTGCGGACCGTAACGTAAAACTATTTATGAAAAGAATGACTATGTTGAAACGATAACATTGGTTCCTTATGCAACGGGCACTCGTTACACCAAAGAAAACCCAAATATCCGAAAATAATTCACATCGATCTAGAACTTTAAATTTAAATAAATTGAAGATTTGTTTCTTCTATGATCATCGCACACATATACATTGGGGAAGAAGTAAACGAATTTCTGTAAAGACACAAAAAAATGATTTTGATTACATAAAATTTCTTCAAAACATCAAATTTGCTTGCTTGAATTTGAACTAACATTTGACTTTCCTGTTTGGTGTTACGGTATCTTTGTTGATGCAAAGAAAAGAACATGACAGAACACTCTGATTCATTTGCATAAAGAAAAAGTACACATTTTCAAAGACTTCATATAATACATCAGTACATACATCATCTGGTTGTTCAAAATAGAGACAAATTTCATACCTGATTTCAATTGCAGCTCCTTATTTGGGTATCCGTCATCGCCATCACCATGCGGTGATTCTAGTTCAAATCGCATCTTAAGTCCGCGACTACGAACCCTATAAACGCCACATTTGTTAGATTGTTTCCATTCGTCGATGTTGATAAAAAAACCCAGTTCTTTGTTTGATGTCAACACCATTGTTAGACTGATTCTTTGAACACACCACATAAATCCATCTTGAATCTTCATCATCATAGAACCTAGATCAAAATCAAAATAGAAATCAAATCATTTACATACCTTGGATAAATTTGCAATTGGGTTTTTCTTGTTCATCACTACCATGCCGATCTATATCATTGGATATGCGACTTCATCCTATATACGTACATAGTGAAACTAACAAACAAAATTAGATAAAGAATATACATACAAATCGAAGATGTCTAAGGCATAAAATCGAAATCAGAACCCAAAATGTGGGAGCCCATTTATAGTTTATTAATTTTAAGTTTGTAGTTAATTAATATTGTATTTCTTTTGAATGCCTTAATCGATGCGCTGGTTTGGTTAACAGTTATGTAAATACATATGATAGTATTTCATTTCGATATGCATATATATCATGAACCGGTGTGATGAATCAACAACCCTCTTCGTAAGATGGTTGCGTAATGTCTTTTGATCGAACGGAACGTCGGTTATCAACTTTGAAGTCACCACACCACCAGTAATGCAACACACCACTTTGTAAGATAAGCATGTTGGTAAATTTCTTTTTTGTAGTTTATTAATATAATATTTCAATGTAATGTTTTTTGTCGGTTGCAAAGCATGTTGGTAATTTCTTTTTAGTTTATAATATAATAATAATTTTTCACTTTAATGCTGTGTCGCTTTGTTTTAGATGCGCATCGGTTTGATTATCTAATATTTCACGCAACGCAACGGTTTAATTATCTAATATTTCATTTTAATGTTTTTGATGGTTTGTTTTAATCGAGACATCAGTTTATCGAAACCACCGTTACAGGACACATGGATGTTAAATAGTAAATCTGAAAGATCGTATCGCTTCAAAAGGTTGTCATAAAAAAACTTAAAAGGAACAAACATCGCATCGCAAAGGTTGCCATAAAAAAACTTTAAAAGGGACATGTGTGTTTTGAAGGGGTGGAAGTTGCTTTTTGTATATATAGATAATATTAACTAGGGTCGTAGTTATTCGCGCATTACGTAAGGACGCAGTTGGAATTCAAAACATATAGCACAACATGCAACCGATAAATAAATTTGTAAAATTAAATAAAATGACATCTAAATGTGTTATATTATTTGCGTCGTAACTCGGCTTTGAACATCAAACTAATAAGAAAAGGTAAAACATTATAGTAAATAACAAAGGTAAAAAAAAAAAGTAAACGAAAAAGAAAACGATAGAAACCCGGTCGGTTTCAGTGCACTCGTTATAGCAAACAAAAAAAGTTAAAAAAACTATGTTCAAAAGAGTATCGATGCGTTCATTAAAAAACTAAACTAAAAAAAACTCTTCGCCACACCCGTTCTAGCAAATAAAAAGAAATGTTAAAAAACATATCTTAAAGTATTCATTAGAAACTATTTATGGGTATATGAAATATTTTGTTAAAGTAAAAAAAAAAAAACTAATAATACAATGACTAAACTACAAAGGTTGAAAATGAAAGTTTAGACTAAATGACGAAATAGACTAAATGACGAAAAAAATCGCTATTCCTCCTCTCTTCTTTTATATCTATACATCTATATAATAATATAATAAATGAAAATGATTTAGGACACTTGGCATGTTGTGGTGTAACTTCAAGGTGATTTGAGAGGAAAAAAATATGAGCCACTTTAGAGGCGGGATCCGTTTCTTTATTCAGGGCAGAATCTGGATTCGAGTTATCCATCAATGTTATATGGATCCATTAAATACACCACTCTCAATCTTCTTTCTCACACATTCTCCACAAACCCTAGAAGTTGTTCTCCGACCACCACAAATTACAGCCTCACTTTCTAATACCCTAAATCCCAAAAGGTGATTCTCTTTTAATCGTTCTTTGCGCATTCATCGTTCAGGTATGTTTTTTAGTTCAATATATCTATGATTTTTGTTATTAATGTAATCGATCTTTGTTAAATTTTGTTTCTTTACTAAATTTAATCGAATGTTTGTTGATGATACGCTCCATATCTCCATCTATGGTCCCCGCTATTTCTCTCCTTCATAGAGCGGATCGTTGTTCAAATCGATTGTAAGTTCGTTTCTAATCGATTTGGTGTTATCATGAGCCTCTTTATTCGATTGAATTGTATTCTTACTTTTAATGTCTTTTTCTTAAACCCTAGATAAAAAAATCCTCTTTCTTTTTCCTTAGTGAATCCTATGCAATCTTTCCAATACAACCATTAGGTAAACAAAACTTTCTTTATTAATTGTTAATCCTGTTTTGTAAATTTTTTGCATATATATATAGATATATATATATATGGGAGGGTTATTTTGAGAACGCTAAATATTGTGAGAACCGTGAGAACGAATGAGAAAACCAATCAAAACCATTTTTATACAAACCTCATTGTAATATGCAACATCAAAAAAAAAAAAAAAAAAAGAAGAAGAAGAAGAATTTACAACATCAAATAATTCATTTCTCCTCTCAAAATCACTCTTATTAGATTTTTTACACATGTTAAATACAACAAATTTATACGTGTGTGTGTGTAAATGAGAAAACTTGTACATGTGTAAATTTTCAATATTTACAAATACATGTAAATTTGATTTCTAACATTGTATTCGAATAATAATGATAAGTGTAAAAAAAATTGAACTTGAATTGTTTTTGACCAAGTTCTCGTAGTTTTTTCATTGTTCTCACGGTTCTCGCAATATTTAACGTTCTTATTTAAACCCTCCCGTATATATAAACACACACACATCTGCCAAATGTTATAGATTTGTGTTGTTTATGTATATATATTTTGTTAATCGAAGTTATTGATGTTTGATTTTTGTTTGATTTTGTTATTTAAATCAATACCAACGAATCCTCCATCATCTTCTTCCTTCTGCTATCAAGATCAAAGGTATGTTGTTTGTGTTTGATTTTATGTGTTCATCCTTAATCCCAGTTACTAATGTTTTTATTTTGATTTTTTATGTTGAAACCCTAAATCTGACGTAACAATCGGACTGCAATTCTCCTTCAAACACAATAGGTTTGTTGATTGTTGTCAAAGTTTGTTGTTTTCATTCAGTTTATACGTGTTTTTGTCTTTTAAATCCAATATTTAGTTGTATGTTTTTAAGTATTAACTTTCTTCGGTTTATCTTTTTACTCAATGTTTGATGATAATTTGATGTTAACATATAAAAGGTTTTTTTTTACCAGTTTGATGATAGTTTGATGTTAACATATAAAAGGTTTTCATTTTTTTTATCAGGATTGGTCGATTATTTGCATTATGTAATTTTTAGATCGTATATCTTTTATCTTTTATCTTTTATCTATATTTGAAGACCATCATGGTGTATAAGGTTATTGATCGTTCAATAATTCTAATCTCCCTTGACTGTGTATTGTAAATGTTTGTTTATTCAAATATATCAAATTTTAGTGTTTTTAATTTGATCAATTTTCAACTAAGTTCTACTAATTTGATGGACACTTTGTAAAAATTGTTGTTTTTGTATTACGTTTGGGTAGCTATATTTGTTTTTTTTTTTCACATTTGTTGTATACATCATTTAAATAGTTCAATCCCATAAGTATTCACGGGGATAACCTAGTTATAATAATAATAATAATAATAATAATAATAATAATAATAATAATAATAATAATAATAATAGTAATAGTAATAATAATTATTATTATTGTTATATATATATATTATATTATATTATATTATATTATATTATATTATATTTATATTATATTATAAATATGATTTTGAACTTAGGATGAACAATAACATATTTTTTCATAATAAATTAATAATTGATTGTTTAAATAATATTAATTCTTTTTCTTTCTAATAATATTTGAAATGTTATATCATTGTTTTTTTTTCATTCTGTTTACTATCGTATTATGTATGAAATACGTTTTCAACCCATTTTTTTACCAATTTGTATTTTTTTCATTCTATTCACTATCGTATTATGTATGAAATACGTTTCAACCCATTTTCTTTACCAATTTGTATTTTATTTGATGACTTGCCTTCGTTAGTTTAAAAAAAAAACTAAATATGTAGTTGTGTTTGTTTTTATAAATTTTATTGAAAACGAGTTGTGTTCGAAATCAAGTATATTTTTGGTATCAAGAGCTTGATCAAGTGTCGGTGTCATAATGGCACCATGATGAATAAAACAAATACTGACAAGGTCGATACCGATATCGGTATTATAGGAACCAGTATCAGTATATACTTTAAAACTACACCTTTAACCCAATTACTTTTTATTTAATTTGATTTTCCTTCGATAACTCCCGTTCATTGTCTTTTTTGTAAAGTTGAATACATGACTAAGTTTAATATATATTTTCACCGTTGTTGCATAAACTTTCTTGAAAAAAAAAAGTTTTATTCAAAATAGTACTGTGGTGAACTACAAGTATTCATTCTTAATCTAAAAGGCGTACAGACATATCTTGACTTTAAACCGAGTGCAAGTCATATACCGATACAAATCGTTACCACCCCGAATCCCTTGCGTAACGAATCGAACCAATACGGATGACTTCCGCCGCATAGCGCGGGCAAATCTCGCTAGTATATATTGTTTTCAAGGGATGATGAATATTAACTTTATTTTTATAATAATATATAGTTTTTTATTATTTTATTATTTAATATATTATAATAGTTTATTATTATATTTACTTTTGATAACATATTTTTCTTTTTCTAAACATGTATTTCCTTTACCTTTTTTTAATAATGTTTTTTTTCTTTTATTTTTGAACATATATTAATTTATCGATTAATTTGATAAGTCTTTAATAAGTTACGTTTATAACTTTTTTCTAAAAACTTAAGTGCGTAGTTGTGCTTGATTTCTTTCCTTGACATTCCGTTATAAATTCTGTTAAAAACGAGGTTATACTCAAAATAAAGTATTTATATGGTATCATAAAACGGTACGATAATAAATTAAATCGTTTTAATGGTTTGACTTTCTAAACAACATGCTTTATCTTAAAATCACATTTGCTTTATATTATCATTTGCTTGGTTTCGCCGCAACGGACGATATAAAAAAACTAGTAATAATTGAATGTGAAATGAATGAACAACTTAACTTCAATCTGATTTCCTTTAATAATAACTAGTAAGATTCCTTTTGCGCTTCGTGGCGAGAGTTTGGTCGGTATCTGTTTGTTTCGTTACAGTACTTGTACTTGTACTCACAATAACCTATAGTGATCAAAAGAGAAAACCTTACAATCGCTCGAAAACAAAAAAACAATAAATGAATATCGATACCGGGACCTATGTTGTTCAATTAATATCGATTCGATTGGTTTGCGTTCTATGTTTATTTTTTTTTTCAACATTGCGATATAAATTTTTTTTGATAACGAATATTGTGTCGCGATCATACCAAACCGAATTGGAACCGACTAAACAACATCTGTATCAGTACCAACATTTATTTATTTTCATTTTCTTTCCGATTAATTGACACCGTATTGCTACAATATTGTACCCAACCGAAGAACATCATTTTCGGTTTAGGAGTTTATTTAAATATTTTTTCTTTCTATAAACTGACATCGTATTGCTACCCTACCATGCCGAACGTCAATAACGTTACCAGTACCGTCACTCTAAACCGATCGGTGTCGTACGAACAACATAGATGCTAGTACCGGTGTTTGTTTTTATCGTTTTCGGCCATGTAAAACATGTATTGATTTCTATACGAAGTGTATGTATCTTTTTGATACAGTAACGAACCGAACCGAACCGATTTCGATCTAATGCACGCGGTAACATACCATCATAACGCGTGGGCAAATAACTTGAAATGTTAAAAAAAAAATAAACATAGATACGGAATTTTTTTGTTAAACTTAACACTAAAAAGGAAACTAAATAATCAATAAAATATTACTAATAAAAAATAAAAATACTCAAAACTTATCGATTACTATTTATTAGTAAAAATAGCACATAAATATTAAAAAATTGTTATTTACTGTTCATCAAAATTTAGTTTAATATGTATAACTAGTAGACTTCCCCCACGCATTGCGGCGTAAAGTCGGTCGGTATCGGTTCGATTCAATAAGTTAATATGTATAACTAGTAGACTTCCCCACGCATTGCGGCGTAAAGTCGGTCGGTATCGGTTCGATTCAATAAGGTATCATACGGCAATCAACACTTTGTATAGCGATCGAAAGATAAACCCAAAAAAAGTCATGATATGCCCAAAAGGATATCGACAGATGTTTAAATTGATAGAAAACTATAAAAATGAATATCGATAAGATTATAAAAGTATAAATATCGACACCGATGTTCGGCCAAAATCGACATGGTACCGATGTTGTTTGGACGGTATAGTTTGGTTCATCACCGACACTCGCTTAGCATATGATATAAAAAGGTACTCAATACCGCTACCAAAGTCGTAAAAAGGTAATTGTTCGAACAATATCGGCTTAGTTTAACGAAACACAGATGTAATAAACATGTCGCAATAGTACATTCGAAGTTTTATAAAACATTGCACTATATTATTAGAATAAATAAAATGATAAACCATGTTAATATATAAAATATCATATCTTAGCTATAAGAGAAAACAAAATAAATTAATTATAATAACAAAATATTAAAAAAACTATATGTTACTATTATCCAAGTATGATATTATAATAATAAAATATTAAAGATTAAGAAAGCTATAATAATATTTAAAAATTAGGTCATAATAATAAAATATTAAAGATTAAAAAAATTATAATAATATTTAAAATTTAGATTACTATTCATGGCCACTTTGTATTAATATATATAATATATAATAACTAGTAGAATTTCATCGCGCGTTGCGGCGGGAATCCGGTACAATTTATTACGGTATCGCTACAGTATTAACACTCGATATAGCAACCCAAAGACAAAACTCAAAAATAAAGTCATGATATGCCAAAAACGACAACGATACATATTTTAGGTTGACGAAAACCATAAAAACGAATCTTAGTAATGATAATAATGATTATTTTGGTACCGTTACCAATGTTGTTCGCAAAAACACCAATATTGTTGGGACGATATATGCTTGGTTCGTCACAGTATTAGTATTAGTATGATATCAATACCCAGTTTACGATATAAAGTAGATACTATATATTGCTACCGAAGTTGTACGCACAATATTGATTCAGTTCATTCTAAGGAAAAAAGGTATAAGTTTTCGTCAGGGTACTAGTTCGGTTGATCACACTAAAGAACAAAAAAAATATCAATTATATTTGATTCGTTTGATTTTGAACAAAACGTTTAGTGAAACGAAGATAAAATAAGCACGTCCCACTAATTCTGAATTTGATTACACTATATTATTGGAATGATGAAAAGGGTAACAACACTAATATATAAAAAAATTAATATGTACGACTGTACTAACGATTACTTATACATTAGCACTCACAAAAACCTCGGTTTTAGAAAGAAAAAAAAAACTTTATATCAAAATGTAAATAAAATAAGGCACGTTGAAACAACATACTAAAAATTATATAAATTATAATATAACTAAGTAATAAAATAATTAAAAATGAAAAATCAGATTAAAAAATCTATTAGGTAATAAAATAATCGAAAAAAAAAACAATATCACAAAATTATTTAAAACTATTCATGGACACTTTCTTTTAATATGTATAACTAGTGTATTTGACCGCGCCTTGCGGCGGTACGGTACCGCGAGTACTGTATCGGTATCGCTTTGGTTTGCTATAGTACCAGTACGATACATGCACTAAGGCTAGAAATAAACATGTGTTATACATCGATCCAATCCAAAACGATAGAAGCAAACACTTGTACCGGCACCGACGATGTTCGAACGGTATCGACCGGTTCGGATCGTCAAGGTATCGATATTTATATCCCATCGCGGATAGAGTTGTATAAATGAAAAATTATCGAAACTAAAAACAATAAAAGTGAGTATGGTCCTGGTACTAATGTTGTTCGGTACGATACAATGTAAGTTTATTGAAAGCAAAAACAATAAAATACATAATGGTAGCGAAACTGATATTGTTCCTTCGGTTTTGGCACAGTTAACTACGGTAGCGGCACAATATTCATTACTATACATGAAAACATAAAAATAGATACAAATACCGTCACTGGTCTTGTTCGGTTTGGTAGGGACGGTATGATAGCGATACGGTGTCAGTTTATCGAAGGCAAAAAAACAATAAAACTAATACCTGCATCGATACAAATGTTGTTCGATCATTTTAGCTAAGTCTGGTATGATAGCGGCATAATATCTGTTTTCAATTAAAGTAATATCACAATGTTGAAAAAGTTAAACATAGAACAAATAATAAATTATCATCCATCGTCCATTTTGGTTCGGTTTAATACGACAACGACACGGTATCCATTTTCAATAAAACTTATATAGCAATGTTGAAAAAAATATATAAACACAGTTACGAAGTATGATTTTTTTTTTTTTTTGTAAAGATAACGAATAAAACTTATTAGAAAAAGTTAAACTAAATAATGAATAAAGTTCATAAAAAATAAGGGAATATGCCACAGAATAGTAATAAAGTTTTATGAGTGTTCCAATTAAGTCACTAATAAAATTTATTGTTCCATTTAGATCATTCTACTTTATTTTGGTGTTCTAATGCTAGATATTTTACCTGAATAGCAGGTCATAGTCCTACATAGCATTTATTTAACCTTTTTTTTAACATGATGACATGGAATCAAATAAAAGAAATATAATAAATCAAAACCCAAAACCCAAAACCCAAAACCCAAAACGATCAAATATTACAAATCGTAAAACAAACAATTAGGTACTATGCCCACCATATCCTTATTTCTAAAGTGATGTTCCATGAATCGGTATTATTAGTAGTATGAAGGGTTTGGTAAAAAGCAATTGAATTTTTGGCCCATTTTAATTTTTTAATAAAACTTTCATAATTTTTAGTAATTTAAACGAAATGATTTAGGAGGTTTTATTAATTTATTTATTAAAAATAGGGTAAATCACATTTTTTTTAATTTTTTTCACATTTTTTTAATTTTCTACAAAAAAATCGCATTTTGTTAACTTTTCACACATTTTTTAAAATTTTTTTAAACCTATTTCTCATTTTTTTTAATCCATTTGACATTTATTTGCCATGTCAACAAATTTTTTAAATAAAAAACCTAATTAAATGTCATTTAGGATGGATGACCTTCTATTTAGGTAAAACATCTAGAATTGAAACATCAAATGAAACTTGAATGACCTAATTGAAACAAAAAAAAAATTATGAGTGACATAATTAGAACACTCTTGAAACTTGGTTACTATTGTACAAAGTTAACCCTAAAAATAAATACTAAAAACATAGAATAAATAAATGTCAAAAAATAAAAAAAAGTAAATAAATAATCACTGTTCATGAAGAATTTGTATTAATATGTATAACTAGTTGATTTGCACCGCGCTTCGCGGCGGCATTTCAGCCGATATCAATTTGGTTTGTTTTTGTACCAGTACGATACAAACATTCGGTATAGCAATCATCACACGTTTTACATCGATCAAAAACAAAAAAAACAAACATTAGTACCGGTATCGATGTTGTTTGAATGATATAGGTTCAGTTGGTCAGAGTATCAGAGTATCGGTATTGTTTCGCTAACGGAGTTGTATAAATGAAATATTATCAAAACCAAAAACCATAAAAAAGAATACGGGTACCGCTACTGATATTGTTTGGTTCGGCTCGGTACACTGCAGTACAGTGGTGATATGGTGTTAGTTTATCGAAACTAAAAATCATAAAAGCAAATATCGGTACCAATGCTGATGTTGTTTGGTCAATTTTATGTTCGGTATGGTAGCACACGGTATCCATTTTCAATAAGATTGACCAAAAACCATAAAAATGAATATCGGTACCGATGTTATTCAGTCGGTTTTCCGTTCGGCATGGTAGCGGCGCAACATCCATTTTCAATAAGATTTATATCGGGATATTGGAAAAAAATCAAACATAGTTGCGTCTTTGGATCATTTTTTAAAATTTAACATACGCACGTTATTAGCAAAAATATCATATTAAATAAAAAGTAAAATACTATTAACAAAACTAAAACAAATACTTAAAAATTTATTTACTATTCATGGGCCTTCATGCCGCTATCAAACCAAATCGAAACCGATTGAAAAATTTCTGTATTTGTACCGGTTTTATTTTTATTGTTTTTGCTTTCGATAAACTGACACCGTATTGCTATCATATTGTATCAAACTGAACCAAACAACACCAATCCCAGTATACATTAATTTTTATGGTTTCCTGTTTGATAACGGATACTTTAATCATATGTTAAAAGTTATATAAAAAATATATTTAAAATCAAATTATATAATATAATAAACCAATATAATATGAAACCTTAGAAAAAATCAATATTAAAAAAAAAAGTGAATCATGTTCATCAGCTGTTTGTGTTAATATATAATAATAATAATAATAATAATAATAATAATAATAATAATATTGAATGAATACCACATCGCTATTGGAATCTCTCACGTTCCCCATCAATAGAACCTCCACATCCATATTTAAATCAAAATTCGTGTATTTGGTTTGAAAAGTAACACCATAACAGACATTCTTTTTTTTTTTGGCAAAGATACAGTCAGTCGTGTATTTGGTTTGAAAAGTAACACCATAACAGACATTTTTTTTGTCAAAGATACAGTCAGATTCTTTAGCCAGTTGGTTAAAAGACGTGTAATTATTAGCTATGCGGTATGGTGATCTCCAACTTGAAGGATGATCCGTCATGTAGGCGTCACATCATAGTTCTACAGAGGATGATCCGTCATAGCAAAACACTGGAAATGGGAGGATGATCCTACCCAGGGGCGGTTCTTAGAAGGGCTCTGGCAGGGCCACGTCCCAGGCAAGTTTTTCGGCCGTAGTGCTAATTTTCCGCATTTCGATCGAAATTTTTTTTATATGCTATGTTTGGCCCGGGCTTGCCCGGGCTTTTTTTGGTGCCCGTGTCTTTCAGCCCTGTCAACCTCAACGGGCAAGATCCACCACTTATCCAACCCCACTAATTACGACAATTAAATTATTATATTTTTTAATTTTTGCAAAGGAAGCAGATTGAAAAAGGGGTGGGTTTTGTCTTCTTCTGGATCGTCCCAAAGTCTCAAAGCCGAAGGACTCGACGCCGATGGAGGGGGGCGGCACGGTGTGTGCTTCGTTGCCGGGGCTGGACGGACGGGGGACGCTCCCCATACCGTCTAGCCTTAGATTTGTTGTTTTGTAAACCCGTAATATTTTTTTTCAGGATTACGTGTAATTATTAGATTTGTCATTTTGTAAACCCTTTAGGCCATGGGGTATGGGGCTTGGGTTGGGGCATGGCCCTTGGCACTAGTACAGATTTAATCAAAAGATGCGGTTAAATTGGCTATGAGATGCGGTTTTAGACCCGCATCTTATGGCAAGGCATCTTTTGGCTATATGCCAAGAGATGCGGTTCCAAAAGATGCGGTTCTAGAACCGCATTTTTTGATAGAACCGCATCTTTTGGTATATTAACAAAAAAACTACTTTTCCATAATATGCTTTAGAGATGCGGTTCTAGAACCGCATCTTTTGATATATTAACAAAAAAGTTATTCCTAGTATACTCAAGAGATGGGATTCTAGAACCGCATTTGTTGGCGTTTAGAGTAAAATAATATATATATATATATATATATAATTTTCCGGAAATTTTATTAAAAATTTCCAATAAATTCCCTTAACAAATTCTCAAAAAATTAAAATAAAATATATAAAAAAACAAAATTAATTAAAACAAATATAATACAACCCAAGAATATAAAATACAGAGGTTTCAAAGTAACACAATATTACAAAAATTTTCCAGTAACACAACAATACATATAACTCTAAAGATGAAATTGACATACAATAAGTTCCTGAACCGACCGATGTCTTCATATTTTTAACCCAAACCAATGTCTTCAATCCATGCTTGCAACCTCACTGATGGCTTTTGACAATTATCTGCTTTTCTTGTGCAAAAACAATCTCACTCAGTTCCTGCGATTGCCATATGAAGACATTAAACAACAATTATGGATATGGAAATATATATTATATACATTAGGAACCGTAAGAAAAGGCTTTAGAACCGTAAGAAAAGGCTTTAGAACCGTAAAGATCGTTGTATATCAATACATATCTTTATACTAAAAGCAAATTTTTTGTTATCCGTTAGATATAAATGAACATTAAATGGTGGAATTTGAGCTAACCTTGAGACACCTTTACGGAGTTCATGTCCGAACCCCAAACACCTCCTTAATCCAACGCTCAATCAAGTCTACGACCATAGATTCAATTTCTTCACCCGAAGTCTTCTCTTGTGTATTCCATTTATGAAAAACAAACAAAACACAGTATATAAATGTATACAAATAAATTAAAAGGCTGATATATCTCAAATATATGAAATACACTTGCACGATTAATAAAGTCATGTTGAATTGTTTCAACAAACTCCCACATATGTTTTATCAACATATAACCGCATTCCCATGAGCCCGGTTGTTGGTAGCACTACAGTTACTCCACAATTAATTATGGGGAAAGTGAATACGATGTTGTTATACACCTAAGCTTACACGGAAAACCCATCAAAACTACGCAGTTTTGATTAAAAATTTCCTAAATATTATTCAGTTTAATTACATCATTGAGTCCATGCCTACGATTCTTCTCGTGGCCTTCTTAGGGGAGGCGGGTTTAAGCTTAGGGGATACGGTGTGGTTGAGAGTTGGGTGCGGCAAAGGTGTTTGCCGCGCGGCAAACACCGCCGCCAACTAACATCCATCGCGGCAAAAGTTTGAAGGCGGTGAGGGAATACCGAGCGAGAAAGGAGAAAACAAAAGGGGGGGCCCACCCCAACGGTCATATGACCGTTTACAATTAAAAAAAAATAATTTTTTTTTAAATTAAACTCTATATATATATAAACACACACCATTTAACCATATACTTTCCAAATACTCATACAAACCAATTCCATCAAAAAGTTTATCTTACAAAATGGCGGATGACCTCCCCCCGTTATGGTTCCCACCCATGAGTAGCGACGATTCATCCGATAGTAGCATTCTTTTTTTTCAAAATCTTATCGAAGAAGCCGAACTTCAAGATACCGGCACATCTAACCGAAGGAGATATATTGAACGTCAACGTGAGGAGGGGCATGAGACACTCATGGCGGATTATTTTGTCGAAGACCCGAAGTACAACGAAGATATCTTTCGACATAGGTTCCGTATGTCAAAACGTTTGTTTCTACAAATTGTGTCCGATGTGGAAGAGAACGACCCGTGGTTTGTAGAGGCCCCCGATGCGCGAGGTAGGAAGGGCTTTACGCCCTTGCAAAAGGTGACATCGGCTATTAAACAGCTCGCAACTGGAAACACTCCAGACGAGAACGACGAGTACTTGCATATGGCCGAAAGAACTTCCCGCGAGTGCCTAGAATATTTTTGTGACACGGTTTGCAAAATATATGGTCCAGAGTTCTTACGTAGACCGACAAGCCACGACATGGCACTTTTATACCAAGCTCATGAGGAAAAACATCACCTTCCAGGTATGTTCGGTAGCCTTGATTGCACCCATTTTGTTTGGCGTTTTTGTCCGACAGAGTATCGAGGCCAATACATGCGAGGATATCATAGATACCCGACTATTATGCTCGAAGCGGTTGCTTCTCAAGACTTATGGTTTTGGCATGCTTTTGCCGGTCCACCGGGTTCTCAAAACGATATCAATGTTCTACAACAATCTCCGTTATTTTTAACGGAACGAAATGGAACCGCGCCAAAATGTCCATTTTACGTTAACAACCATTTATACAAACGTGGTTATTTGCTCGTGGATGGAATCTACCCTTCGTGGTCCGTGTTTGTGAAGTCTATCCCTTACCCTCACGAAGTAAACGAAAAGAAATTCAAGAGGCAACATGAGGCGGCAAGGAAAGACGTCGAACGGGCTTTTGGTGTTTTGAAGGGGAAATGGGGTGTATTGAGTCGACCGATGCGAGCAAGATCGGTTAAAAAAATTAGGAATGTCGTGTACACGTGTATTATTTTACACAACATGATTTTGAAAGACGATGGAAAGGCGATAGCACCGGTGCACATTCGGGATCCTCCGGTCGAGCCGGCTCTAGACGATACGGTGTTGGGCGAATTGTTGAATGAAGACACCCATTGGAGACTCAAACACGATCTCATAGATCATCTCGCAAGTCAAGATTTGCCCCATCTTTTGGCCGATTCCGACGAAGACTAGTTTAAATTGTTTCATGCTAATGTAATTTTATTGTTTTTTAATTTAGTGTAACTTTGATGTTTTTAATTTAATTTATTATGAAAGTTTATTGTTTTTTATTTATTTATATTAAATTAATTATTGCAAAAAAAAAAATAATCATAAAAGTTTACCACTTCAGCAAGTGTTTAAACCAATGCCAACACTTTTCAGCAAAGTTTAAACACTTTTGCCAAATTGACATGGCACGCTCTGATTGGTCGGTTCAATGTTTTGCCACTCTAAACTGTTTAACCACTCCTTATACCCTTATGTGTGTAACAGCGCCGTATTCACTTTCCCCATTAATTATTAAAGAAAACTTACATTGATAACTGTCCATGTAAAATTTCTCTCGAAACCACCGGGAATTAGCTCTGAAATGAGGTAACTTTCCTCCGACTTTCCCTTTTTTATTGAATCAACAATAAATGCGCTTGAAGTGGTTGGTTCAAATATTAAAAGCTTGCAGTGATGGCTAAAAAATAAAATATATAGAACAATTTATTATATATGTGTATGTGTATGTGTATGTGTATGTCTATGTATTGAAGAAAAGTGTATATTACTTGTCATGATAAGGTGCAAGAAAAGTGTATAATACTATATAACCGGATATAAAATTTTCGGGTCGGTTCCACAATTCGGGTCAGGTAAGGTTCTTCACACAAATACATAATCACATATTCCATTAGGCATTAGCAAATTAACAATATTCATAGAATCATATCAAAAATTTCTAACCTAAGAGGATATTAAAGAATTGAACGTTTACTTAATTCATGGTTTTATTAGCAAATTAAGAAACTGGAAACTAATACACAATTTTAAACTAATTAAAAAATCTGATAACAAAAAGAAAGAAAAGAACTAAAAGTCGGGAAGAATTGATTTCAATGTCTGCATAACCTTCATAACTAACTGTGTTAGTTATACACAAATTTGATAGAAAGAAAAAACTAAAAGAACTTAAAGAGGAGAAGAATTAAATTAAATTTTTGCATACCTTCATTAACAACTAACTGTGTTCTTTATACAGATTGCTGACCACGAGTCGAGCTGAGCCACAAGTCGAGCCCTCGTTGCTCGAATATATATATTTTTTACGAATAAACGACACGTGCAATACACTAAAAATCATATTCCGAATAAACTTACTAATTTTGTGTTAAGTTTAGATAGGCCAAACCGAAGAATGAAAAGTTGTGTGTGTACATTATAAGCATCTAAGCTATCATTCCTCATAACAACTATATCATTGGTTTAATCGTTCTTCCACTTCATTTTCATCCATGTGCAGAACATAGTTACATATTTGTTTCAACTTCAATAAAATATGATGGTACAGATTTCTACTTCAGTAAAATATGATGTTACAGAAAGAACTAACATTGGTACCTTAAATCAAGAAGAGTAATCGACTAAAAGTAATGCAGATTCAACAGAGATCTGTTAAAAGTAATGTAGTCGAGTCGTCAAGCATAGACACGAGTCGAGCCGTCGAGCCGAGCCACAAGTCGAGCCCGCGTTGCTCGAATATATAAGAATCATATTCCGAATAAACTACACGTGCAATACAAACACGAATCTGGACCACAAACTATATATATGTTTATACCCTCAACCACATCAAATGTTAAACCCAAACATATAAACAATGAAATTTATCAGAAGGTTAAGGGTTTCATCACCTCTTAGATGTGGTTTCGGAACTGGAGGTGTCGTTTGAGGGGTGACGAAGGCTGGCGTCTGAGGGGTTGAGGCGTCGGAACAGTTGGCTGGAGAGATGGCGCTGTGGGGTTTTGGGGGCGTCGGAACAATTGGCTGGAGAGGGTCGTTTGGGGGGGTGAATTTTTTGGAGAATTAGGGTTGCGATGGAGTGTGGCAAATGGCAGATTGAATGTGGGAAGTGGTGGAAATGGAGGTGGGAAGTCGTGGGGTTAGATTGTAGGGGTTTGAGTTTTAGGGGGAGAATTTTGGGGAAGGAGGTTTGCGCTTACGGTTTTAAAAAAAAATAATTATCCTTAGACTAAGGATAAGGATGATAACAATATTACGTAGACCTGGCAAACGGGTTGGGTCGGGTCGGGTCATAGGTTAAAATGGGTTAATTAAAAAAGGGGTTGTTTTGGTTCGGGTCAGAACGGGTTTCGGGTCGGTTTGGTTAAAAATGTTTTTTTTAATGAGATTGTACATTAAGGGGCAATTTTGTTGGGTTCGAAACGGTACTGGTCAAAACGGTTCGATTCGAAACGGTTCGATTCTAGATGGTTCGGGTCAAAACAGTACGGGTCGAAATGGTACTGGTCGAAACAGTACGGGTCGAAACGGTATGAAACTCGTCCCGACCCGAACATCAACAATAATTACCCATCGGCAATTGCTTAGTTGATATCGGGTCTTTTGCAAACATCAACAATAATTACCCAAGTGTGTTTAGATGTTCCCCACTAATTAAGAGTTTTGAATGAATTTAGATTTCACAATAATAATAATAATAATAATAATAATAATAATAATAATAATAATAATAATAATAAAGTGAAAAGGTGTATTTTCAATCAAGGAAAACGTTGGCCCATCCAATGTAAAAGTTTTAAATGAAAGAACACAAACAATCGACAATGTCTTTTTAGTTAGCACAAATAATCAAACACGTCTTTTTTACTTCATTATTTTCGTTTATCCTGCATAAAATAAGAATAAATTATATTAATAAAATGTTTACTATATTAGAAAAACAAGAATAAGGTATATTAGTGTATTGAGTATATCATACCTTAATCAACGTAAATCCCATCGGTGTCATCACGTAGGTATTTGGTGTGCTTAATGGTGTACACATCGTAGCTCAGCCTGTTTGATCGGATGAGAATCACCCCATCCGATCAGGTGTCTGTTCTTGAAAGTGTTCAAGTTTGAATCCGTAATCCAGCCATCTTCTCCGAAAACAATCCATTTCCAAGCCGACTCCAGACTAATCATCAAGTCTACAGCCCGTTTAGACCCGGATTTCACCGTTTTAAGTAAAAGTTTAAGAAAAGATGAACGAAACATGAGTTTTAGTCGAAAAAGTCTAGATTTAGTAAAGATTCTGTAACACCCCGTGTTTCCGAAAGTCAAAGTCAAAGTCAAGATTGAAGTCAAAAGAAGAAAAGATCGCTAATTGTGATCTATCACTCTTTGCTCAACTACTGTTTTGACTTCTTTGACTGTAGTTAGTCTATTTTATGTTTACGTTAGTTGTATTATGTTGAGTAATTGCTAACGTCGAAGTAATCGAATGTTTTTCGCTGCGAAACGCTTTACGACTGTGAATGAAAGGAAGTATCAATGCGATAAAGTCAATTAATCAATAATCGAACTAATCTAATCATTATCGAACTCAAAACTCGAATTATGCAACTTTGGTGTTATTATATGTGTGTGTGTGTGCCTTATGTGTTACTTTTGCATGTTTACTTTATGTTATGTGTGGTAATCAATCGAAATTAGAATCGCAATCGAAACTCAATCGAACTCAATCGGAATCGAATTATGATAATTAGTGGAGAAAGGATAGTGCGAGATATGAGTGATTAGGACTAAAAAGTAATTTGAATAGGAAACTCTATCGTCCTCGCATCGTTCGAAATCAAAATCGAAATATAAAAAATCGTCGCACCGAACACTCCAATCAGGCAGCTGAACGATCAGGCTACCAGCCGATCGAACAGCCAGCTGATCGGACTGCACTCAATGCCTTCAAAACCGTTAGAAACGGAGCTAGTGCCGACTTGCTAATCATTCTGGTGGTTGCATGGCTCAAAGATCCGGATTCTATCCACGAGGTTCACCGATTTCGGGTTAAACGTTAAACAGCCGTCCCGAACAGTTCACTGACCGGGTTTGGGTGATTCCTGTCCGATCAGGGGAACCAAGTAAAGCCGAGTTTTCTGTTGTTTGGCTCGTTCTCAAAATACCTCGATAAAATGACAAACAATCAGAACAACCAAGTGTTAGATAAATAGGCTGATCAGGTCAGGGTGCTGACCGATCGGACAGTCAGCCGATCGACTGGCTAGCCGATCGGCTAGCACATGGTCCCACACTTAACCAATTTATTTGAAGTGGAGTATGGAACGAACTGCTGTTCGATCGGACTACCATCCGATTGGATTACTCTTCGGATCATGAGATACTATACTTCAACACTTAAACGATTTTTCAACATGTTCGACGCACTAGGAGTGCCACTCGATCGAACAGCCGTTCGATCAGTTGACACCCTGCTGAGAACTTGTTTTTGCTGAGGTACCTAGCCGATCGGGTTGCCGGTCGATCGAACGACCGTCCGATCGACCGACCTGAAAGGTAAAGATACTTCAATGTTTTCAAATACTGCAAAAAGTCAAACCATCATACACAAACACATCTTACTCAAAGGAAGAAACAATCCACTCGAACAGCCACCCGATCGGCCTACCGCCCGACCGGACAGCTGTCCGAACGGACTGTCAACCGAACGGTCAGCCGTCCGATCGGACTACCGTCCGATCGACCAGCTGTCCGACCCTCCAACACTTGTTTTCGTTTTACGCGTTGCTTATCATTATGCTATCGAACTATTCAGGCTAACCCTGCTCTCAAGCACTCCCTTCAATTCATCAACCGCTGTGAGTATACTCGAACCCTTTTTGCTTTAGCACTTTTGGGTGTTACATACGTTACTTATTCTAAATCACAATCGAACACACTACGCAATTACTTTAAACGCTAACCATTACCGCATGTATTACGTTACTAAATGAGTGCTTGTTGTTATATTTGCACGTGGAATGCTGTCAACCTGCCTTAACGACGATAGTACTATAGTTTGGACTCAGCACCCGTTCACACGGAGTTGTTAAGGACAATTACTTGCATGGATTACGGTGGTAATCATGTATTGCGAACTGCCTCGGGCAGTCAACCCGCAGTCATTGGTATCGATAGATCCATGTCGATAATTAACATGCTTCGTTTTCCTCTGTGTACGTGCTGGTTATGCGCAAACTGTTTCGAACTCTATATGCTACTATCAAACTTGTATGCTCACCTTACATTTTATGTATTGACTTTATTTTAACGTATGTGACAGGTGTTTAAGATGCTTATCTGCTAGGAAAGCGAGGCTAGAATAAAGCTTTAGAGCCCAACAAATAGTTGTCTGTAGTGGTCAAATTATGGGTCTCTAGAAGCAGATAAACAATTGCTGTAATTAAAATCTGAGTTGTCAGAATAGAAATATTTGCCTGGATTTTGTCTGTAATAATTTATTTACTGTTTGAGATACGGTATGGGACGTATTAATTTAAATTGAATAGTATAGTAATTGTTATGGAAACTTCTGGACAATCTGTTTCGCTCAGTGCCATGCCCCGATGATTCCGCCATCGGTTGGGGTGTGACAGATTCGGTATAAGAACTCATGAAATTCCTTAGATCTAAGCTAGATCTTGACTAGAATGACATCACACAATAGTTGTACAAACCGCCATGATGACGTCATCCTCAAGAGCTCAAATCCTAGAGATTTCACGGTGAAAAGTGTGATTTCAAAGAAGAATCATGTGGAGAATAGTGCGTAGATCAAAGATGTACAAGGATCTAGTGTAAAACATGCCGAAATCGCCAGGAAATGGAAGAAATGGGAGAGGGCGTGCGTCTGGTCGAGTGAGGCTGTCACATCAGTGAGGAATGATGTGACAGGCCTATTTATAGTGCAAGAGTGAGGTTAAGGCGATGTGGCAAGTGGATCGAATGGCACTTCGATCGAGTGGCCCTCCGATCGGATGGTCATCCGATCGGATTGCCATTCGGTCAATCCCATCCTTCCAGTTTCACCGTCGTTGATTCGTTTTGCGAGTTAGATTAAGCGTTGCGTTGCATATTATTGTGTAGTAGTATCACATAACTAGATTACATCATTAACACAAAGTTTCTACGTTTCATAGCTTCCGTCAGTGACAAGTCTCCAGTATCTCGTTCAACCAAGTCTCAAGTTTCACGAGTCTCAAGAGTCAAGCACCAAGTATCAAGAGTCAAGAATGTAGTTTCCAAGTATCAAGTATCAAGAATCAAGTCTTAAAAAATTAAGTATCTAGATTAAGCATCAAGAATCTAGTGTTAAGAATCAAGTTTCAAGAATCTAGCTTCATGGATTAAGTATCAAGTATCAATAAGTATCATAGCTTAAAGATTCACAAGTATCAAAAGTGTCAAGAGTCACATAGTATAAGGACTAAAGTTGACAAAAGCTAAAAGTTCAGGGACGCAGGGCGTTACATGTCACGCGTTTTAGGACCACTAAATGTGCATCTTGCACATCTTTTCGTTGTGGCATGGTTGTTTTGATACCAATTACTGCCTGACCCAGAAGCCGACCCGAATGAAGAGTTACTGAAACACCAACACTGTCGACACCCTCCATATAGCCTATGAAAAAAACAAATTATTATATTGTAAAATAACACTAATGTGTGTGTGTGTATATTTGTAATTTCTTTAATAATCGCACATGCTTTATTTTTACCAGTTTCTTGTAGTGGATGTCAGTTCTGTTTAGCAAACGACTGGTGTGTTATATCCATATAAAAACAAACTTTGAAATCTCAAAAGATATTCATTTTTCATACATAAGATGCGGTTACATTAGAACCGCATCTTTTGGGCGATGCTTTGAATGCTTGATCGGATGAATTGAAAGAATGCAAAAAATGCGGTTACATTAGAACCGCATCTTATGTGCGAAATTGAAAGATGCAAAAAATGCGGTTACATTAGAACCGCATCTTTTGCAAAATTTAAAGATGCAAAAGATGCGGTAACATTAGAACCGCATCTTTTGGGCGATGCTTTTTTCAAAATGAATACATGACTTTATCAGATGAATCAAAAGATGCGGTTGCAACTTACTAACCGCATCTTTTGAAAACACCCATAGCATCCTTTGTTCATTTTTGTACTAGTGGGGCTTGGGTTGGGGCATGGCTCTTGGGGCTTGGCTTTCAAGCCGGGCGTGGGGCGGTATGGCCATGCTAGCTAGCTGCCTCCCATTCGCTCACCCGCCACGTCATAGCGGACTTTTCAATTTTTGAATTTTAAATTCAAACGGTTTGGGGGAAAACAAAACCGCCACCCGGTCACCCAACAACCCCCCTATATATTGTAACCCCCAACCCACTGGTCCCCCCCATCCCACGAACCCAACTCCACCAGCTACCCACTTCTGTCGAACCCGCTAACCCACTGGTCCCCCCATCCCACGAACCCAACCCCACCGGCTAACCCACTGGTCCCTCCCATCCCACGAACCCGCTATGGCATCCTGGACCCATGAAGAAGAAATGGCTCTCGTCACAAGCGTCGTTGACGCTATGAAGGGGCGGCCACCGGGCCAAACAAAATATTGGCCGGAAGCATTCGCAGCCTACCGACATAACGTCGGTAACGACCGCCACAACCTCAACGCGTGCCAACATAAATGGCGCGAGCTACGGCCCAAGCTCGAGCGTTTCAAGGCTTACTACGAAGCCGTTCCGAGCGGCGAGTTAAGCCACGAGGACCGGGTGGCGGTGGTGAACATAGAGTTTCGAGGCAAGGAGTGAAAGGCGTTCGACAAAATCGACCTTTTTGAAATTTATTTAACGCTCTAGGTTTGTTATTTTGTAATTTTTAGAAATTATGTAATTTTTAGGATTATGTAATTTTTAAAATTTTAATGAAGTTGTAGGTTTTTTTATAAATGTTGTGATTTTTTATAAATTTTTTGTAATTTTTTTAATATTCTGCCACGCGGTGCACCCAACCCAAGCCCAACCCACGCCCCGCCATACCCCGTGGACACGTAACCAGGCGGTGGGGGTTCCCATTCCACGTGTCAACAAATGCCCAACCCAAACCCAACCATACCCACGTCCTTATACTTTTTCCAGGATTAGTGCCGGCTCTATAGTTGTAATCTCTAACGACCCCACTTTCTTTTCTATCTCTGGCTCTTTACATTTGAATTGCCTATTTTAGAAATAAAAAAAAAAATCAAGATTTCCAAAAGTGGTTATCAATTTGTGGATTTATAGGATATTTGTAGGGTGATGCTATTCTCAAAGCGTCGCGCTATGGACATAGCGGGGCGCTTAGCTCGACAAAAGGTGATTTGACTGACGTTTGAAACATAAGTTGCAGAGACATAAAGGTGAAACGAGGTTGCAGGTGTCTCGTGAACCCTAAGCGTCGCGCTAAGGCCAAAGCGTGGCGCTTCGACCCCAACTTTCACTTTTAAAAGCTGCTCAGACACAACATTTAGCATTCGGGGGTTTTGTTGTTTGTCGATTTTCTTTGCTCTATTAGTTACGTGTCTTGAAAAAACGATGTCGTGGTTAAGCAACTATCTTTTCGGTCAATATTCTAACGAGTCAGTTATTCCTGATTCTTACGAGGGGACCGCTATTTCTGACTCGTATGAGAAACCGGTCTCGTCCAACTTGAGGGAGGCAAAGGTTGTATCTGGCATTCGTTATCGTGATAACACGGTGAAGCTGCATTTGAATACCCCTGTGGAGGACCCTTACACACAACAAGGTTATTCGAATTTCGGTTACGGTGACGAGTACAGCTTTGTACAGCAGGAGTGTTATCCAAACCACAGTTACGGTTGTCAACAGGGCTTTGAACATCAAGTCTATTCGGACCTCGGTGACGATGGTGAGCCGGAGGATGTGTCTGTTGACGAGGAAGGCTGTTACCCGGTTACATTTTCGTTTGATACAACGCAGACCTTTTCGCCACGTAAAGAGTTGGTGCGTTGGGTACAAGACACGGCAAAAGACAATGGTTACCTCATTGTGATTAAGAGGTTGAATAAAAGAGGAGAGAATTACAAGATTTGGTTTCAATGTACTTTTGGTGGGGAGCATAAAAGTATAGCTACACAGAGGAAAACGGGTAGCAAGAAAATAGGTTGCCTGTTCGGGATGATCGGGTTTTTGGAATCATCCGGAAGTGTTTGGAGGATCGAGGTGACGAAGGCGAAGCATAACCACACTCCTATTGAAAACTTAGAGGGTCACGTGTATGCGAGAAGGCTTTCTTCGGAGGATAAAAAACTGGTTAAGGAGCTGGCAGAGCAAGATATTCCCAACCAAAGTATCTGGCGAACGCTGACAAAAAACAATCCGGCTAGAAAGCTTATTCCAAAAGATATACACAACGCTATTCAGATCAACGCCGAAAAAAATGTCGGTAAGTCTCCGATGCAAAAACTTGAAAACATTCTTCTCGAAAAAGATTACACTTATTACATGCGCACGAATGAGATATCGAACGAAGTTGAAGATGTCTTCTTTGTTCACAAAAAATCATTCACTATGTGGTGTGCCTTCCCGCATGTGCTAATGATTGACGCCACCTACAAAACGAACATGTACAACCAGCCATTTGTTCAGGTCGTAGGCATGACGTCGACAAACAAATCGTTTACGGCTGCTTGTGCGGTAATTTCCGCTGAGAAGTTAGAGAACTACCTATGGGTGTTGCAGAGGATCAAGTCTATGCTGGTAGGATGTATGGAACCGCGCGTGATTTTAATAGACAGGGATTTTGCGCTAATGAACGCGTGTGAACAAGTTTTTCCAAAAGCGCATAAGTATCTTGTCGGTTCCATATTCAACAAAATATTAATAAGAACAGCAAGAGGAAATTCTCTGACAAGGAGTGGAAAGAATTCGTACGTACATTTTGGACATTGTGCGAGTCTACGACCGAGGAAATATACAGGTATAACTTGGAAAACCTTGAAGCACAGCTGAAAGAAGATGGCCGTGAACGTGGGTATTTCTTACATAATTATGTTCAAATTTTATATAATAACAAAAACTGACTATTTACGTTTTTTAATTTTAGAGGTTTTTGATTATTTGATGAAATCCTGGTTGGATCTGTACCGTGAAAAGTTTGTATCTTGCTGGATTAACAAAACTATCAACTTTCACCAAACTACGACCAACAGGGTTGAGGGCATGCATGCAACACTAAAAAGTCACTTTCCAAGTCATTGCAACACACTGGATAAACTTGTACTGTATGTTGATCATGTTGTTGATAGACAATAAGCCGAGATTAGAAGTAGCTTTGAAACAAGCCTCCGAAAAGTGATGAAGCACCACAAGGATCAGCCCATGCTTGCATATATTCTCAGAAAGGTTTCAATATATGCGATTGAGCTTTTGAGTATGGAACTAAGACGTAAGGAAGACGGGTTGAGAGCCTACGGTGCAAGCTGTGGTTGCCAACTTTTTACCAGCTGTGGTTTGCCATGTGCCTGTCGTTTGGAAAAGTTGGAAAATAAAGGTAATTAATATTTTTGACCTTTCTCGTTATGATTTTGCCACCTAATTTGTTTTCATCCACAGGTCAGCAAATCCGGATCACACACATAGACGTGTTCTGGAAGAAGCTTGACTTTGAGCCTGCAAGGAACAACATAGAGGATATCGATGTAGACGTGGAATTTGAAAAATTGAAACAACAGATCGATCCAACACCCCCTCAAGTGAAAAGGAGCCTGCAAGGAACAACATTGAAAACGCAGGAACAAAGGAAGGTTGAAGCCGCTAGAAAAAGCTCATACATTCCGTCGGAAGAAACTTGGGTCGAGGCCTCAAACGATCTTCCCCGTCACAGCTCGTACATATCATCCGAAGATTCTAGAAGACAATAGAATACCAAACCGCTCAACCTACACCCTGGTTTCCCGATGATCAAGCTCGGTCCTAAGACGGATATAGCGATCCGCAAATACGCATCTCAGATTCCCAAAGTGATCCATCCATACATCGTGAGAATAAAGGACGTGAAACCAGATGGTCATTGTGGGTTTCGATCGGTGGCTGTTGGGTTAGGAGTGAAACAAAATTCATATTTGATGATCCGGAAACAACTTATAATGGAGTTACGTATGAAAGAATCGCTTTGGAGGCAGGTTTTCGATCCGAAAAACATAGGACATTATGATGCGCTGGTTAGACGGATCGATTTCAAGGGGGTGGGACGAGCAGGTATCGAAAATTACATGACGATGCCTGAGACGGGGTTTCTTATTGCCCAACGATACGGTGTGATTGTTCACACCTTCGACATTCGTGGGAGCGATACAATTTTCCCTCTGCTGGGCGGGCCAAACGAAGCTGAGCAACCTCACCTGGTGGTTGCGGTTGTGTTCGTCGATGATGGGCATTTCATACATGTAGAGCATGGAGGTTGTTATTCAATGCCTCCCCCAAACCTACTCTGGACAGCGAACAGAACAGAGCGCGCAGCAGCCTGGCATACATTATACAGGGATCAGATCAACGCGTACGAAATGCTTACGTATCGTCCCCCTGACCTTAATGTAACCCCATATGTTCAAGATATATGTTAAATGTGTTTAATAATAATCATGTTAATTCTTTTGCAATCCAAAAGTACGTTTGTGTTTGTTCAATATATGCATTACATCACGTTAAAAACCGAATGTCACCCCCACGACCCAATCAGATTCAAAATATACATCATAATACTACAATTAATGAAAAAATACGTCATGTACATGTACGGTAGGCGGATGATACACATAACACTACTCATAGGAGTACTTGTGCTTTCAAACCAAAATGATACGATATAATGGAATATGACATCACACGTAACCGATTTGATCCGGAACTTGCAGTATAGTCCATATATATTAAAAATTGATGTATAATGGAAAAAGCGTAAAATTTAGACTATTATCGACGCGTTTGTGAATTAAAAACAATTTTAAAAAAATAAAAAAAGGCCCTAAGCGCCGCGCTTTGACCTAAGCGGGGCGCTTTGGAACCTCAGCGGGTGTCACAGCCCCCGATCCCTATTTCCCGGGAACGGGCGGCCGTGAGCCAGTTTCGGTGGTATCACGTTTATTTATCCAATTTGGCAGCGGAATTTTTCATCAGGACCGTAGTTAGGAAATATTTTAATCAGAGTAAACCACCATGTTTTATAATATTAAACATATGGGTAAAAGCCAAGTTTTCAATACACACGTTTCATAGGAATAAATCCTATCTATTTATTAAAAAGCATCTCTTTTATTCTTAGGTAACTTTATTGCCACTTTTCCAAGCCTTCAGTGCTGTCCAGCTGGCTTCTATTTGGCTTTCACATATTGTTACCTGAAACGCGTTTTAAAAACATTTTGTCAGTGGGAAATATTGGTGAGTGAATCCCAGTTTAATCAAGTTTAAATAAAAATTCACAGTGAACAGTATTGAGGGCGCATCCGCAATTACAGTGAACAGTGAACAGTATTGAGGGCGCATCCGCAATTACATTTGTTTCCAAGTTATATCAATTACCACCACACGGTAATGTCGTTCCGACTTATGGTCATGTTACTCCTTTACCAGGTGGTAACAAATTTTGTATACAAAACCCCAAATTTACCGACTGTAATTGTATTCTTACAAATACTCAATAACTGTTATTTGCATGGAAATTCAAGGTTTTGTAAAAACAGTTAACAAAAAGTGGATCAACTCACATTGCTGTCTTAGGTGATTCTTTAGGGTTTCCTGGTGAATATCTATAATTTACACAAATGCACGTGTGTTAGTATAATAACCCATTTTAACATTAGTAATACCCTCCCCGAGACGGCATTCCAACGACTACGTCGGGCAGAACCACGACAGCCGTTACGGAACCCTAGATCAATCGGGCAGCGTATCTAATACGTCTTCAGGGGTTATAATACTTACATCGTAGCAGAACCTCGCTATTTTAGGGGGTATAATGCCCGGGTATAATAACACTACTACAGAATTTGTGATTGAGAATCGAAAATTGAACGAGCAGACTGAAGGCCCGTTGCCTTCTATTTATAGTTGTGAAATCTGGTTCCCACGCGGCCCGCGTGACATTTGGGCAGGGCCTACGCGGCCCGCGTCAATCTCGGTCAACGGACTAGCTTGTCCGGCTCACCCCCTAGACTCGCCACGATGATGACACGTGTCATCACCGGGCTGCGCCACTATCTTGGTCGCTCGCGGCCCGCCTCCACTTAATCAAACATGTACGCGGCCCGCATAAACTTATGGTTTTGGCTAGGTCTGGTCTCATACTCGCGCGGCCCGCATGAACTTGAGGTGAGGCCCTACGCGGCCCGCCTCAGCTTAAAAATTATTGTTTTTATTTATTTTATATAGTATAATCTATTTTGGGGCTCGGTTTTCACATACGGGGTGCATATAAAGACAAGTTGATATATTTAAAGATGTATTAGGGTGTCGGAATTATTATGAGAATGTCGGTTTTACCGAGGGTTGTTATATCCTCCCCACCTTGGTTTAGAGCTCGTCCTCGAGATCTACTGGAACAAGTGTGGATATTTCTTTTTCATTTCCGATTCAAGTTCCCACGTGTACTCGGGTCCTCTTTTGGAGTCCCACTTTACTTTGACCAGAACCAATCTCTTATGCTTGAGATTTTTAATTTTTCTATCTTCAATCTTCAATCTGTAGAGGCTTCTCTACAAATTTGAGTTGTTCATTAATCTCTATATCCTTGAGAGGTACTACGAGTGATTCATCAGCTAAACACTTTTTGAGATTAGATACATGAAATACATCATGTATTCCTGCCATTTCCTCTGGCAGTTGTAGCTGATAAGCTACAGGTCCTATTTTTTTAAGAATTTTGAAAGGTCCAATATACCTAGGACTTATCTTTCCTCTCTTGATGAATCTTACCACTCCTTTCCAGGGAGAGACTTTCAATAATACTTTATCTCCTACTTGAAATTCTAATGGTTTGCGTCTGTTATCGGCATAACTCTTTTGTCGATCACGTGCTGCTTTTAGTCGTTCCTTGACTTGAATGATTTTGTCAGTTGTTTCTTGTACTACTTCAGGTCCAGATAATTGTTTTTCCCCAATTTCTGCCCAACAGACTGGGGTTCTGCACTTTCGTCCATAAAGTGCTTCGAATGGTGCAGCATTGATACTTGTGTGATAACTGTTATTATAAGAAAATTCTATCAAAGGTAAGTGTTCGTCCCAATTACCTCCAAAATCAATTACACAAGCTCTAAGCATGTCCTCCATTGTCGGAATTGTTCTTTCGCTTTGTCCGTCCGTTTGAGGATGATAAGCGGTGCTTAGGTTTAGCTTAGTTCCCATTGCTCTTTGAAAACTTGACCAAAAATGAGAAGTAAAACGGCTATCTCTATCAGAAACAATTGATAAAGGTATGCCATGTAAAGAAACAATTTCATTTACATATAATTTGGCTAATTGTTCCATACTAAAGGTTTCCTTCATTGGTAAGAAATGAGCTGACTTGGTTAATCTATCTACAATCACCCAGATTGTATCATTACCTTTCCTTGTTTTAGGCAATTTGGTAACAAAATCCATTGTTATCAATTCCCATTTCCAAACTGGTATTTCTAATTGTTGTAATAAACCTGAGGGTTTCTGATGTTCAGCTTTAACTTGTGAGCAAGTTAAACATTTAGAAACATAAGCTGCTATGTCCTTTTTCATTCCTATCCACCAGAAATTTTTCCTTAAATCCTGGTACATTTTATCACTTCCTGGATGCATCGTATATTTAGACTTATGAGCTTCTTCTAATATACGGTAACGTAAATTTCCTAATTTAGGTATCCACATTCTCTTTTTATGGAACCTCCAAATTCCATCTGTTCCTTGTTCTAATTCCTTAATCATTCCTTTTAATTTTTCAGTATCCTTCTTGATTACTGATTCTTGTGCTTTTCTAATCTGATTGTTTAAATCTACTTGTAGATTTAATTTAAGAGAACGTACCCTTTTTGGCTTTTCGTGATATTTTCGACTTAAAGCATCAGCCACCACATTGGCTTTTCCTGCGTGATACTGGATATCACAATCATAATCACTAAGTAATTCCATCCAGCGTCTTTGTCTCATATTCAGCTCTTTTTGCCCGAAAACATATCCTAAACTTTTATGATCAGTGAATATGGTAAACTTACTACCATAAAGATAATGTCTCCAAATCTTAAGGGCAAAGATTATGGCTCCTAATTCCAAATCATGGGTCGAATAATTTCCTTCATGACTCTTAAGCTGTCTAGATGCATAGGCTATAACCTTTTGGCGTTGCATTAATACGCATCCATAACCTAATTTAGAAGCGTCACAAAAGACTACAAAGTCTTCAGTTCCTTCTGGTAATGCTAGTATTGGTGTATGGGTTAATCTTTGCTTAAGAATTCTAAAGGCTTCTTCTTGTTTTGGTCCCCATTCAAAGTTAACAGATTTACAGGTTAACTTAGTTAAAGGAATGGCTATTTTAGAAAAATCTTGAATAAATCTTCTATAATAACCGGCCAATCCTAAGAAACTTCTAACTTCAGTTGGTGACTCTGGGGTTTTCCATTTAGTAATTGCTTCGATCTTTGTTGGATCTACATGAATTCCTTCATGATTCACCAAATGTCCGAGAAATTGCACTTGTTCTAATCAAAACTCGCATTTTGAAAACTTAGCATAAAGCTTTTCTTTTCTTAATAAACTTCAAAGTAAATGCAAGTGCTTTGCATGCTCTTCTTTGCTTTTAGAGTAAATTAGAATATCATCTATGAAGACAATTATGAATTTATCCAAATATAGCTTACATATTCGGTTCATCATGTCCATGAATGCAGCTGGGGCATTGGTTAAACCAAATGGCATGACAGTAAATTCATAATGACCATACCTTGTTCTGAATGCGGTTTTAGGAATATCCTCTTCCTGTACCTTTAATTGATGATATCCTGATCTTAAATCGATTTTAGAGAAAAATCGAGCTCCTTGAAGTTGATCAAACAAATCATCAATCCTCGGTAATGGGTACCGATTCTTAATCGTGACTTTGTTCAATTCACGGTAGTCAATGCACATACGCATTGATCCGTCTTTCTTTTTAACAAATAAAATCGGCGCTCCCCATGGCGATGAGCTTGGCTGTATGAATCCCTTCTCCAACAACTCGTCTAGTTGTTTCTTCAGTTCTTGCATTTCTGCGGGTGCCAAACGGTAAGGTGCTTTGGCAATCGGTGCTGTTCCTGGTAACAGATGAATTCTGAATTCAACTTCCCTGTCTGGCGGTAGTCCTGGCAATTCTTCTGGAAAGACATCTGAAAATTGGGACACTACTGGGATATCTTTTAACTCTTTTCCTTTAGTGTTAGTGATTATAGAAATCAAATACACTATAGATCCTTTCCTTATACAACTTGCAGTTTTCATCACAGAGATGAATTTAGTGGATCTAAATGGTTTATCTCCTTTAATTGAGATCTTTTCACCTCTTGGTGATTTTAATTGAATTGTCTTTTGATCACATAAATTACTGGCTTTATTGGCTATTAACCAATCCATTCCTAACACAACATCAAATCCTACCAGATTCATTGGGTAAAGGTTTGCAATAAATTTTTGATTAAAAATTTCTATTCTTGCCCCCTGCAAGATTTCAGAAATCCTAACAGTTTCTCCATTTGCAGTTTCTACTAGACATTCTTGTGGTAGTTTAGTTAATGATTGATTTAGGAGTTTGCAAAATGAAGTATTAATAAAACTTTGGTTGGCACCAGAGTCAAATAATACTTTAGCAAAAATATCATTAACTAAAAACGTACCAGCAATTACGTCTGGGATCATCTTGGCTTCCTCTGCAGTCAAAACAAATGCTCTAGCATTTCTAGGGTTCTTGTTGTTCGCAGCTGGGGCTAACTTTGGACAGTTTGGCTTGATATGACCTTTTTCTCCACAATTGAAGCACATCCCATTAGTTGGTTTTCTTCTGCATGTCTCCTCCTTATGTCCTGGTGCTTTGCAGAAATTGCAGTAAGTAGAGCATCTTCCAGAATGCTTCTTTCTGCAGGCTTTGCAGTAGGGTGCAGAGGTAGAACCTACATTCCTACGATTGGAATTCCCAGAACGGAATTCTTGAGTAAGCCTTTGGGTTAGGTTTCTTCTCTGGTCTTCTTCTCTAGTACGGATTAATTCATCTGTCAAGGTATTGGCTAGTTCTACAGCTTCTTCTATGGTTTGGGGTCTAGCTGCCTTGACTACATGTCTAATTTCTCCAATTAATCCCCAGATGTAACGGGAGATTAATACCGGTTCAGGTGATGCAAGGGTAGGTACTATCCTAGCATATTCAAAGAATGTGGTAGTGTAACCCTTACTGTCTACTCCGGTCATTCTTAGATTTAGAAACTTATTTGCTATCTGTTCCTTTTCATTGGGAGGGCAGAATTTCCTTTCTACCGTATTCTTAAATTCCTCCCATTCAATGTTATAAATCCTATCACTTCCTTTTGACTGGAGGATAGTGTTCCACCATTCTAAGGCTGCATTTATAAACAGATTTGAAGCAAACATTATTTTATCTTCTTCAACACACTTGCTTATTTTTAAAACGGCCTCAGTTTTCTCTATCCAGCGTAAAGCTGCAATGGGTCCTTCATTGCCCGAGAATTCTATTGGTTTGCAGGACCAGAATTCCTTGTAAGAACAACCATGTGGCATGGTTCTTCTTCTTTTGGGAACGGGCGCTTGAAGTACGGGTCCATTGTTCACACTGTTTTCTGGTTCAGTTGGTCGCTTACTGCTATGCTTACTTTTATTATTCGCTTCCTGAACTGTTTGAATAATAAATGGCATTGCATCTATAATTCCCTGTGCCACAATATGCTGAACGGCACTATTATCCATTTGGTTTCCGTTGTTATTATTGTCCGAATTCTCATTAACCACGTTAATGTTACTCTGGTTATCGTTATTCAGATTTTCTTGATTCCCCGCTTCGGCCATCTGAATTTTAGACATTTATCAAATATTAATATCACAAATAATATTTATATATAGCCAATCACATGACACGCACTTTTTAACCAAAAGCGTCGAGCATTGCGACTTTTACTCTATTTATATAGTATGCATCAATACACACCAGTACAGAAATAAAAATTACAGTACCGACTGAAATGTAAAGCTACAATACTAATAGTATGCATCCGTAGTTTTTTTTTTTTTTAACACATACACACATATATTATTTTATTATTATTACTACTACCGTACTGTCATCACGTTCACTGATATGGATTCATCCAGAAATCCATATTGCGCTCGTCGTACTTCCAGACGAGACGCTCTCCCACCCGTCGCATTCGATCACTGCTTTCTAAAATTTCCTCCCCAAAAGTCCTAAGTTCCTGGACATTTTCTGCACTCATTGGGGGTGCAGGTTCTAGGACTGGGTTTGGAAACTGAGGTACGGGTTCCTGATACGGAGGCATAGGGGCTTGGTACGGGTATGGATTTTCTAAAATTTCCCTAACATATGCGTCATTAATGTTGTAGGGATCTTGAGGATCTAACCCTGGGTAAGCTCCTAAGTTTGGCATTGGCACATTTTCCTGTATTGGGTTTTGTTGCACGTAGTTCCTAACATCGTCCCACCAGGGGTCGTAGTTGTTTGGGTCTAGAGGATCAGGTGCAGGTACCCTAGGTATCTCCTCCGGGTTGAAATCAGGCATTTCTATCTGGTCTTCTATTTCCATGGGTTGGTCAGGATTTTGTGGTTGTGGTGCTAGCATTTGTTCCAGGTTTGGGTCAGCAGCAATGGTTGCTAAAATATGGATATTAGCGATACCCCTATTGAGCATATCCTGATTATAAGCATCAGTTTCTCTTTTTGCTGCGGCTAACACTCGCTGTTCCTGCAACTTTTTCATTCTTTTCCTACGCTCGTGCGCTCCCCTACTGAACCATCCCCTCTTTTTTTGAGGAAATGGCTCTTCAGACTGAGCCTTAAACACAAAGATCCCTTCTTCTGTGTCAGCAGAATACCCTGAGAGGGCAGGCTGAGAAGAGGAGGTGCCTTCGCTCCTAGGCGAACCAGACAGTTGACGATAGGCGTCAGAAGGTCCTTGGTCACTCATACTGTAAACTAACAAATAGTCAGATATCACATAACAAGTAAATACAATTATACATGTATTTTCATAATTTATTTCCTAACACTTTGAATTTTGATGTCAGCAGAACACTTCTGTGGCTGAATCAGTGGCATAGCTCTGATACCACCTTCTGTCACAGCCCCCGATCCCTATTTCCCGGGAACGGGCGGCCGTGAGCCAGTTTCGGTGGTATCACGTTTATTTATCCAATTTGGCAGCGGAAATTTTCATCAGGACCGTAGTTAGGAAATATTTTAATCAGAGTAAACCACCATGTTTTATAATATTAAACATATGGGTAAAACCCAAGTTTTCAATACACACGTTTCATAGGAATAAATCCTATCTATTTATTAAAAAGCATCTCTTTTATTCTTAGGTAACTTTATTGCCACTTTTCCAAGCCTTCAGTGCTGTCCAGCTGGCTTCTATTTGGCTTTCACATATTGTTACCTGAAACGCGTTTTAAAAACATTTTGTCAGTGGGAAATATTGGTGAGTGAATCCCAGTTTAATCAAGTTTAAATAAAAATTCACAGTGAACAGTATTGAGGGCGCATCCGCAATTACATTTGTTTCCAAGTTATATCAATTACCACCACACGGTAATGTCGTTCCGACTTATGGTCATGTTACTCCTTTACCAGGTGGTAACAAATTTTGTATACAAAACCCAAATTTACTGACTGTAATTGTATTCTTACAAATACTCAATAACTGTTATTTGCATGGAAATTCAAGGTTTTGTAAAAACAGTTAACAAAAAGTGGATCAACTCACATTGCTGTCTTAGGTGATTCTTTAGGGTTTCCTGGTGAATATCTATAATTTACACAAATGCACGTGTGTTAGTATAATAACCCATTTTAACATTAGTAATACCCTCCCCGAGACGGCATTCCAACGACTACGTCGGGCAGAACCACGACAGCCGTTACGGAACCCTAGATCAATCGGGCAGCGTATCTAATACGTCTCCAGGGGTTATAATACTTACATCGTAGCAGAACCTCGCTATTTTAGGGGGTATAATGCCCGGGTATAATAACACTACTACAGAATTTGTGATTGAGAATCGAAAATTGAACGAGCAGACTGAAGGCCCGTTGCCTTCTATTTATAGTTGTGAAATCTGGTTCCCACGCGGCCTGCGTGACATTTGGGCAGGGCCTACGCGGCCCGCGTCAATCTCGGTCAACGGACTAGCTTGTCCGGCTCACCCCCTAGACTCGCCACGATGATGACACGTGTCATCACCGGGCTGCGCCACTATCTTGGTCGCTCGCGGCCCGCCTCCACTTAATCAAACATGTACGCGGCCTGCATAAACTTATGGTTTTGGCTAGGTCTGGTCTCATACTCGCGCGGCCCGCATGAACTTGAGGTGAGGCCCTACGCGGCCCGCCTCAGCTTAAAAATTATTGTTTTTATTTATTTTATATAGTATAATCTATTTTGGGGCTCGGTTTTCACATACGGGGTGCATATAAAGACAAGTTGATATATTTAAAGATGTATTAGGGTGTCGGAATTATTATGAGAATGTCGGTTTTACCGAGGGTTGTTATAGCGGGGCGCTTTGCCCATAGCGGGGCGCTTTGGTCCTTCGTTTAACCTGAAGCGGGGCAGCTTCTCCCCCATTTCATCAACAAACACAAACACACACACAAAGGTGCGATTGCACACACTTGGGCTACGATATTCTTTTTCAAGATTTCAACCGCTAAAAGGTAAGATCGAACATCCTATATCGTTTTCGTTAAATAGTTATGTTTCATATTGTTTTGATTTGGGAGGGTTTTGATCCGGAACTGGGTTCTGTTTGTGAAAACGAAGAACTAAAGCGCCGTGCTGAGGCCAAAGCGGGGCACTTTAGTTCATGTTTATTTTTTTTCTATTATTTATTTATTATTATTTATTGTTTAAATTGTTTATTATTATTATTTGTTTATTATCTTTTATTTAAATTGTTTAATAATATTATTTGTTTATTATTTTTTATTTAATATTATTTGTTTGTTATCTTTTATTTAAATTGTCTAATAATATTATTTGTTTATTATCTTTTATTTAAATTGTTTAATAATATTATTTGTTTATTATTTTTTTATTTAAATTGTTTAATAATATTATTTGTTTATTATTTTTTATATAATATGAATTGTTTAATAATATTATTTATTTATTATCTTTTAAACGTGCAGGGATAGATTCCGATGACGAGATTGAGCATATGGGGGCTGAGGGATAGGTGGGAGAGGTGGGAGAGGAGGTATGTCCGTACCTGCAGTTTCCGCAGGGGTCACGGGCGGCGAGGAGATGCGCTAGGTTGCGCACCATGGAGATTGGGGGGCATGTAGGGATAGACTGGGAGCTGCTGGAGACCGTGGGAGAGGCCGCGCGGACGCGTGATATAGTTGGACTAGATACTCCTTGGTCGCGCCTCTTTCAGATAGCGATGGAGGACTCGTACCGTGAGCTTATGATCGAGTTTCTTTCTACGTTTACATACGCGCCGCATCCGACGGATTACGTGGAGGACCCGGATTTTCCAGTCCACGAGGTTACATTCCGTCTCGCCGGTCAGCAGTTTGTGATGAGTGTGCGGGAGTTTGCTGTCCATACAGGTTTGTACACAGAGCTCGAGCTTGATACTGATTTATATACGCAGGGGGTTAGGCAGATGGATAGGCAGACGCTTATTAGTTTCTGGAGGGCCATTTCGAGGGTTCCCTTTGGGAAATCCTGGCAAAAGGCCACCACTATTAGAGACCCCTTGTACCGATACCTGCACCATATTATCGGGTCATCTATCGTGCCGCGGGGTACCAACAGGGAGAAGGTCAACCTCAGTGACCTTTTCTTTCTATACTGCCTGCTTCGCGGCCAGACCTGCGATCTAGCAGGCTGCCTGCAGATTACTTTGCCACAGCATACCACCGGCAGCTCCGCGGGAAGCTGCACGGTGGCTCATACATCACCGCCATTGCACGCTCGCTAGGGATCGTGCCCGAGAGTGATCCGGAGCTGTCCGCGCCGATCCCGTCGACTACGTTGGGCCGCGCGTCAGTATCTAGCATGCAGATCACCCGTACCTTTGATGTTGGTCTGAGGTTTAAGGGCCGTAACGGGCTGATTTGGCATCCGGAGGTGTTGCCGGAGGTCATCCCGGTTGTTATTGAGGTGAGGCCTGGAGTGTTAGCCCCTCCTAACGTTCAGGAGGCCGCTCGGCAGGCTCAGCTACAAGCTCTGGGCCTCGATCAGCCTCAGGGCGAGCCTCAGGCTCAGGCTCATCCTGTATTCGAGGATCCGGCTCAGGAGGAGCATGTCGAGGAGATCCCGGTACCACCAGTTCAGCCAGCTCCTGAGCCGCCACAGTACCCGCAACACGTTTACGCTGACCTGCCTCCGGCAGCGCGTGAGGTGGCTCGGGACTTCGACCGGCGCCTCAGACGCTAGGGCGCACGCATTGACTGGATTGTCGAGACGCTCGTTGCTCTACGAGAGCTCTCTGGGTTGCCTCCACTTCCCCTCCCACCGTCCCCACCGCACGAGGATTAGTACCTTAATTTGTTTGTTTAGTGTTTTGTTATGTATTATGTACTCAGTTGTACCATTTTGTTTTGTATGTACAAACTTATATATATATATTGCATTTAATCTTCTATTTACATCACGTTGGTTTTGGATTGTTTACGTTTAATTCTTATGGCTTTCTGTACATTTTATTTAACGTGTTCGTTTAATTTAACAAAATAAACTACGTTAAGAGTTTATAAAGACGCACTTATATTATATATGTTCTATAAAAATAATGACGTAAAAAAACGTAATTATAAAACAACTATGAATTATATGTAATACTAATATTTTATAATAATAATAAAACTCAAATACAATTTTTCCTCCAAAAAAACACTACCAAACTAACCCACATCCCACCTATTTCCAAAAAAAAAAAAACAACACAAACTCCACTGCAACACGCCATTTGTCTTTTTGCAAACCCAAAGCGCCGCGCTATGGCCATAGCGAGGCGCTTAGGCTTGGTCAACAGACAAGGACTGACTTCTGTCAGTCCTTGTCTGTGTCAGTCCTTGTCTGTTGACCAAGCCTAAGCGCCCCGCTGTGGCCATAGCGCGGCGCTTTGGGTGTGCAAAAAGACAAATGGCGTGTGCGAATAGACCAGGCCTATTTGTATGAAGAACTTTGTACTATTTAATAAAGATTTGTGAAGTTCAAGGAATACGTACATGATCCAGTCTTCGCTACTAGTATTAGATCCATGTTCTTGAGTCCATCATCGTTACCATTGTCCCAAGCAAAGTTATTAAGAAGTTGTCTGCTCGAGATTCGGGTCGGCTCAAATTAGCAAATCTACAAGAGCAAAACTCTCTGGCATAACACACGTTGGGACAAAATCCCGGGTGGGCTCGGGATTCGAACTGACAACCTCACACAAGACCTAGCAAAACTCTCTAGCATAACACACGGTGGGACAAAATCCCGGGTGGGCTCGGGATTTGAACTGACAACCTCACACAAGGCCTAGCTCAAATCCTCCATTGCCTTAATCCACCAAAAGTGACACATGTGGGGATCGAGCTTGGGTCTCCACTGGAGAAACCAAAACTCTTACCACTAGGCCACAAGCGGAGATAAAGAGCAAGTTACTTGAAGATTTTAAAATGAAATGAAGAAAAAACACGGACAAGTTAGCTTATTCACCACTTTGGGTTGGTGGCCCAATGGTAAATTCAAAGCTTTTAAGAGCATTATTTATGTGGAGGTCCCACGTTCTATCTATGAATTTTTTGGATCGACAGTTGTGTCAGTGTGTGTGGCATGCATGAAGCTTGCACACATGGGCCAGATAAATATGTTATATGTGAAGTAAATGGCCAAAATAAGCTTCCAAAAATGGGTTTGTTATATGTCCAAAATACGCTTCCAAAAATGGGTTTGTTGGTAATAACAAGTCATAGCCCCACCTCAAAGAATAGTGGTGGGCTCCCTGTGTGTGTGGGGTGGGGGGAGGGGGGTAATTTCTTTTGGCCCAATGGAAGCATGTGGACTACAAGAGGCCACACATTATGCTCTAAAAAAGTTGTTCAATTATAGGGCTATTCATGAGCCGAGTCGAGCTAGGGCAAGCTCGGGCTCGGCTCGATTATAAATCGAGCTGGCTCGGTTCGGTTTGGATTTAAAATCGAGCTGAAAATCTAAGCTTGGGCTCGGCTTGGTTTGGCTCGATTTTAAAAATAAAAATTAATACATAACTTTTAAATTTCAATATTCTAAAATATTATTCAATACTTCAAAAGAACATATTCAAAATAAGTTCAACCTAATACATTACAAGCCAAAATCACGTTCAACAACGCAAAATAAGTTTTATATTTCAAGTAAATACAATATTTGTTCATTAGCATGACAATCAACCTTTAAATATATCATAGATATCAAACTACAAGCCTAACTACATGTAAATAATAATCAGTTTTTTGTAATATATTATATGTATATAAAAATAAAATATATTATAAGTAAAATAATTCGAGCTAAGCCGAGCCGAGCTACCAAGCGAGCCAAACCGAGCCAATTTGGCTCGTCACGAGCCGAGCCGAGCTAGGCTCACTTTCTAACCGAGCCAAGCCGGCTCAGCTCACTTTCAAATCGAGCCATATCGAGCGAGCTTTTTCCGAGCTAAATCCGAGCGAGCTTCGAGTGAGCTCCAAGCCGCGAGCTTTTTGGACAGCCCTATTCAATTAGCTGGACTGAGGGCTGTTTGTTTACCTCTTAATGAGGCTCTTAATGGTTCAGACCTCTTACTGGTTCAACACTTAACCGTTCAGACTGTTTGTTTCAAGAGCAGATGTCTGAATGGTTCAGACATTTGCCTCTGAATGGTTAAGATTTATACAGAGTCTGAACATTTGCCTCTGAATGGTTAAGATTTATACAGAGTCTGAATGGTTAAGACCTCTAATCTAAATTGGTTAGACATTTGCCTCTGAGTGGTTAAGCATTATACAGGCTCTTAATGGTTCAGATCTCTTACTGGTTCAGCACTTAATGGTTCAGACCTCTTACTGATTCAGCACTTAACCATTCAGATGTTGCCAAACAGCCCCTGACTTATCATAATTGATAGTATTGTAAACACCGAATAAATTATGATGAAAAGTTTAGAAGTAAGTTTGTTTATATTCGTACATGAACAACAACTTTAATGTACTTAATTAAAGAAAGTATCGGACACAAATATACATTCATTTATGTTTGTGAATGTTAGTTTTTATTCGTTCATCTAGTATACAAAGTTGGACTTGCCTAATAGTATATGGAAAATTGGACGCTAAGGGAGGGGGAATGCTCATCTCACCCATCCTGTAACTCTTTCTCTTTTACATTAACGTCACATTTGATATCTTTCATCTCATCTTTTTCATCCCAAAACTATGGAAATGCACAGTGGTGACCCTAAGAATTTGGGTGCCATGTCCGAGCCGTTTAAAAATATGTCCCTTAAGCCTTAAAGAATTAAATAATGTAAACTAATATTTTTAAACGACGATTAAAGTCATAGCAATAAATATATCAATTAGAAATATCATAGTATTCGAATGAGTGAAATTACATACCATGATAGACTAATACCTAACCGATGATTCGTCCTAACATTTTTAATAGTAAATTGGAGGATCAACTTTTCACAGTTTATATCATTTAGATGCGTCGTTGTGGGTGGCGATGGAGTAGGGTCGATTGGTGTAGTCCACAAGGTGTCAATGTTGTTGTGTGTTGTGTTTAGCGCTATTTTTTTAAATTTTATTTTAGTCATACAAATGGTATTAGGCTAACCAATGAACTAATAACTAATAAGTTTTGACTTTTGAGAATGGGCCTGACTTAATGTAATACTTTAGGTTTTTAATGGGCTAAACATTATAAGTTTTAAATGGGTTGTCTGATTTATGAAACTAGAACTACCACTTGTCGCAATGCGACGATGGTTTGTTAGTTATATATCATATTAGATGAAAGGAAAATGTTTCTTACATAACCGCGAGCCTGTGTGTAAAACATAGAAAAGAATAACTAAGTTGATCTCTGACCCGCGCGTTACGACAGGCCTATCAAACGGGGAAAAATAGACGCGTTGCAACGGGTCTGTCAAACGGGAAAAATAGGTGAAAAACGTTGAACCCCACACGCACGTTGCGGCGTGCTAACTCGGAAAATTTAGAACGAAATTTTAAACGGAAAACTTGCGAAAAATGAAAAGTATACTGGAACAAAGCTGAAAGTAAAAAACTGTTGGGGTTAAATTGCAAAAGATGGAAACTTTTAAATTATAAGTGAAAAATCAAATTAATCAAAGAGGTTAAATTACCAAAGATTGAACCTTAGACTTAAATTGCCAAAGGTTGAAACTTTAGAATTAGAAAGGAAAAATCTTTTTTTTTTAAACTCACAAAGCCAAGGGTACAACAACCATAAGCACAAATATATTGCTTATTTTTAGAAATTTTAATATATATATATATATATATATATATAGAAACGGGATCGGGAAAAAACGCTCAAAAGTGTGAGAACGGTGAGAACGCTTCCTAGCCCAACATGTGTCACGCGGCATAGAGAAGGGCGGATGGACTTTTTTGTCCTTTCATCTTCTGGTTTTCCAGTTCCCTTTTCCCAATATTGTTTTAATTTTTGGTTTTTAAAATTTTTGGCGTTAACCAAATTCAATAATTTATGGCATTTTAATGGTTTCATTGTATCAACATTTTGGCGTTTATTCACATCGTATGCCATTGGAACCCAGGGGGGTAGGAAATCTATTTGAATGGCGTTTTTCATGGGGTTTTAAACAAGATGGCCCATTGTTCTATTATTTTTTATAAACATTTTGGCGTTTGGGTTATCTTGGCGTTTTACAATTGTTGGATTATATTTCAGCCACAGTAAAAAAAAAATATAAACAAAGAAAATAAATTAAAAATTCTAATCGGATCTCTCTTCACAATATTCACTGTCATCAGTATCTCTGTTCTTTAATAGTACAAGAACTGACACCAAAATATGGCGTTTTATGTAAAACTTAACAAACCCATTGGTTTGATTATTTTGCCTACTCGTCTGTTGAAGTGGCTTTTTTTGTGGATGTTTGGGGACATAGATTTATGACGTGTGGGTGGGTTTTTCGCTTTTTCTTCATGTTGATCTTCATCTTTATAATCATCCCACTCTTCAGCGTCATTGATCTCTTCTCCTCATCCAAGCTTTCTTCAAGAACAAAAAAATACAAAATGCCATATGACTGGCATTAGTATCTTTTTCTTGAATTTTTGTCCATCTCATGCAGCAAAATCTTACTGAGTTACTCGCCTCCGCTAACAATTCATTCAGTGAAACTTAACGAATAACAATACTGAATATCCAAGAAAGCATATTAGCCATCTTTGATTTTTTTTTTGGCGTTTTACAGTGGTGGTATTTAGTAGTATTGGCGTTTGTTTTTTTGGTTTGATCAAATGGAAGTTGCTGAGATGTATCATTTTATAGGATCTCTTTTTGGCGCCTAAGTTAGGCAGTGCGTTATTATAATAAAGTATTCGTCTTTTAAGTTACCGTTTGTAATTATTGTTTTTGACAAGCTTTATCTCTGAAGTCTGTAACACGTCCCATCTTTCAAGTTTGGTGTTTTAGATTCTAATATAATAAATTTTCCATATCTTCAGTTTTTCTGATTTGAAGTTACTGTTTCTAGTTACATTTTCAAGTTTGTTTTTAATTTTTTTTTTTGGTTTTTTTATAACACTTTTTCAAACTAATTTTATTATAGTTTGGGAGTTTTGGGGGGGCGTTTAACGGGATGATATCGTTTAAACAAGCCTTTTGGTTGTTTTGGTGTTTTCAGTATATATGGCGGTTTTATTATACAACAATCAACTCAAAAGGAAAATAAAAAAAAAAGAATACATAAAAAAAGTTTTTTTATAATACTTCTCCAAAGTAATTTTATGATGGTTTAATAAATGCCAAAGGTGTAAGACATTTGCCTTTTTGGGGTTTTTATTAGATATGACGTTGTTTATTAAATAACAATCAACTCAAAAAGAAAATTAAACAAAATAAATATTGATCTTCAAATCTTCACTGTCACCAGTCTCTTTCTTCTTTTGAAGGATCTTCACTGGCTGTTTCGACTTTTGTATGAAATCAGCCTCTTTTTCTATAATTTTTGTCCATCTCATACAACAAAATGTTATTGAGTTTACACCCTTTCAGCCAAAATGTTATCTTTTTTGGCGTTTTACCGAGAAAAAGAACGCCACAAAATAAACCATTTTAAAATTGTAAATTTGATCATGCTAAAATCAATAAAGTGTTGCTGTATGGTGTTGGATAACATTGTTAATCCTCCGTTAAGAAATATAACTGTCACACCCCGATTTCCACGTGTCACCGGTGGGCCCGATGTGGGGTACAGTGACGTAGTTGGCATCGTCATAGACAATCAACACAATATAATAATGCACAGCGGAAGCAGAATAGGTACATTTCAACTTTTAAATAAATTGCAATAATAAATATCACAGTAGTTGAAACGGATCCACAGGCGGATCAAATACAAATAAGATAAAATATTGTTCAACAGATATTTGTCGTCCGAGCTTGCGAGACTATAGTGGACGCTCTTAGGAAACAGCCAGCCTATTTTCGTATAGTACCTGCACTTAACCTTTTGGGAAAAATACGTCAGTTTACACTGGTAAATACAAATCGACTGACTCATTTTGAAAATGATTTAAAATTGATTTAAATGCACAAGGCATAAATATTTTTATTAACTTGGGATAATTATATAATATAAACTTGTGAACGATTTACATGCACTCGTATCTCTGGTGGCCCGGGATCTACTGTCCGGGCTAGAGATTAAATGACACACCACATTAAAGAGTTATACACGTCGGGTGTACGCCTACACCCCGTGCTCTGGTCGTGGCCATCTCGTAAGATAATGCCAAGGATATCCGGGACATGGTCAATAACCCCCCAAAGCCTTTAAGTAAGACAAGACTGTTTAAACGAAATCACACAAGCTATTCAAGACTGTACACCCATAGGGCGCAGGACTTGTGCGCCCGATCAAGCGGTATTTTAAATACCGTACCCCAAGCCCGTATAGGGAAAATAAGTCAAAATGTATTTACCTGAGTAAGTATAAGTCACAAATGATAAGTGTTGGTAGCTTTTACCGGGCCTCCTAATCTGGAACAAAGGTTTATAATTAACCTATTAGATTCCTAACGGCCTTTTATTTAAGCTTAAACTTTGACCGGTTAGTTTCAGGAATGATACGGTTTACGCACGATTAAGCGAAAGACCGGATAGAATATGATTTAGACCCGACAAGTTTGAATACTTGTATAATATGGGTATACTAAATACATTCTGGATTTTGAAATAAAAATGATATCGTTTGACCCGTTTCGGTCAATTTACGCAAACTAGTTACGTAAACCGAACCGAACGCGAAAAGGGCGATACGGGTAGACCAAAGATTCATATGCAAGTTCCCTGAGATAATATGCTTAAAATATGCTATTATATCAGTAAGTTATGTTCTATATTGCCCGGAATAATTTTAAACCCAATTTATGCCTTAGAAGGGCATTTTGGTCATTTAAAAGATAATAAAAGGGTAAAATTAGAAATCTGAGTTTCGGGTCTGGTTCATACAGTAAATATACTTAATATAACATATTATATCAGTAGGGTATGACCCATATACCAAATTTATCATTTAAAACCAAACTATGCACCGTAGGGGCAATTTAGTAATTTCACAAGGGCTAAAAATGCCAAAACTGGAAATCTGAGTTCATATACTTATACGTACTGTTTTTATATGAAAATAAGCTAAACACATCAGTAGGTATAGGTCTTATATGTTTAAAACAAGTATAACGCTTACTATGCGCTTAAAACGCTAAATATGCGATTTAAGGGCGTTTTCGGGTTTTCAAATTAAATCTGAGATTTTTATATTTCCAGAATACTTAAAATAATTTATTCATCATATAAAATCAGTAGAAAAAAGGTTTCGGGTCAAAAGGATGTGTAAAACTCATTTTATGGCTAAAACGGTCAAAACCGACATAAGCCGAAATGACTAGGCGATCTAGGATCCGTTCAGCCAAAAATTAATTAAAAATCATCAAAACTCCCAGAATATTATAATACATCAGTTGGTAAAAAGTTTTGTACCAAAACGTGGCCAGAAACGGGTTCTACGCAAAAAGGACCGTTTATGTAAATTTATAATATAGTTTTACGCTAATGGCCGTAACTCACAATCTGGACCACCAACTGATCCAAAACTTTCGGTGCAAGTTCATATATTAGGAATAAAGATTTCTATCCTTTCACTTTTCCAAAAATCCCGTTTTAAATCAAAAAGGGCAAAATAGTCAACTTTATGCATAAATCGGAAACATGCATTCGAATCGGCTAAGCGTAGACTCAATCAACGAAAATTCCAGAAAGTTTAACTAAAATAAAAATAGTCAAAAATACTTTCCAATGCAGATCTCGAACATGCATGTACGAATCCGAATCGATAGTCTACGAAATAATCGTTTTACAAGACTTTCGGTTCCGATTCGTGGCTATACTATAGATTGTCGAGTTGATGATGATTAAAACACATTCTTATATGTATTACAAGTTATTTATGATGATCAATCAGATTGCATGTCATCTATATCATTATTCATGTCATTTTTCACAAAGATCGCTTCTGTTGACTTTTTAGAAATAGGTTTGACTCGACATTTAGCATGCATGTAGTGGGAATCAGAGAGTACCCTTTAGAGGGTTTGTTTCCCACATAAATACCAATCTATAACAAGTTTCAATTCGAGAAATGACTGAAAGAAATCCGTTTAATCGGAAAGTCAAAGGTTATGAACACCCAGTTTGACTTTTATCATTAATCACAACAAGAACGGATTAAAGAACGAATTGAAAGCTTACAAGAGTCCTATAGGTGATTAGTGAACACTAGAAATCGGCCTTGTTGCTCAGATTGTCTCCAGGAAGCTTGCCTTGAGAGTTCTTGAGAGCTCTTGTGAGAAATGTGTTCTTGATCAATTGCAAATGTCCAAGAAAAGGGTTGTAATCTGATTTAAACCAGAATTTTCGAGGGTACTGTTGATGTAGGCATGCAAGGCTTCTAATTGGTGCAAAAGGAGGCAAGAACAACTGTAATCAACTCAAATTCGGACTCAATTTGACCAAATTTCGAATTTCTGTCGCTGGGCAACCCACGCGGCCCGCTTGGGCTTTCCCAGGCGGGTCGCCTGACCCCTGGTTCAGCCAACAAGTTTCAAACATTGACAGCTTTGACCCCTGAACTTGTACGCGATGTTTCGGCTACTTTTCTCGACCCGTAAACCCCCAAACTTGGTTTCTAAGGACCTTAGGACTTTTACCAACATGGTAATGTCCTCGGATAACTTTGCGCTCAACCGAAAAGCCCTGAAATTCGACGTTGACGCTTTTAGTCCCTTAAGTACGGTTTTGGCCATAACTTTCTCATACGTTGACGAAACTTCATGAAATTTTTACCACATATTCTAGTGAGTATATTTTAGCTATACAAGGCTTCGGGTCTGCCAAAAGTTCACTCAGAGGTATAAATTCAACATGTTGACACTTTTGGCCCCTATAGTTTACAATACTTCACTTTTGTGCAATTTCCGCGTCGTATGATCCATGAACCATCCGTTAAAGGTTATAAACATTATGTGGGGTTATCATAGAGCCTATTTATCCATTGTTGACACTTTGGACCCTTACGTTCCATAGTTTTCACTGTTTGTCACTTTTAGTCCCTCTAAAGTATGTTTTCACATAACGGAACCTTATGACACGTGTCAAGACATTATTGGACGAAATTTTTCGGGGTGTTACAATAACTGACAATGTTGTCCACACACCATACAACTACACTTTATTGACAACAATATATTTGATGTTTGGGTTTTCTGGCGTTTATCAGTCGGATGATATATATTAAATATGGCGTTTGGGGTTTTTGTTTGTGTTTTTTAATTGAAGGTCTGAGTTGTATATATAGGATTTTTTGGTGGTTTTTTTAGGTGGGATTTTACTATAATTAAGTTTGGCGTTTTATATCTAATGGCGTTTTTAGTAGAATGTCGTGTGATTTTTGTTTTGGCGTTTTATTTTCATGAGATGGCATTTTGTTTGGAGTAGTCAAAAGACGCTTTTACCCTTAATGAAGCGCGTCTACGTAATAAAATTGATGTTATTTACGAAAATGCCACCGCGCCAATCTAGTTCATAGATTGTTTTGATCGGACGATCGATAAGCGTTCTCACCGTTCTCACACTTTCAACCGTTTTCTATATATATATATATATATATATATATATATATATATATATATATATATTACGATCTTGTGTCCATCAAACGCGGAGAAACTAAACAACATGCGATTTTATCTTTCAAACATGCGATTTGTGTTTTGAAACATCCCCATGCGATTTTGTATACATCCATGTAAACATGCGATTTGTTTTTTGAAACATCTCCATGCGATTTTGGTATACATCCATGCGATTTCACCAACATACACAACATGCGATTTCAAGATATAACATGCGATTTCTAATCGCATACGCAGTGTACGTTAAGGCCAATTGTACAATACACTTTATATATATATATATATATATATATATATATATATATAAAGTGTATAGAGAGAGAGAGAGAGAGCTAACGTACAATAGTACTTATCGTGCAATGTGTACGCGAGCATCTCAACCGCACATATAGGCCTTCAATTGAACGCAATGGCAAAATAGTAATTAACTCAGCATAATTACGCATGGGTTGGGTTAAACCTAATCACGTACGTTATTTGCATAATTACGCACGTTATAATGCATAATTAGGCATGTTATAAAAAATAAAAACCGCATGTCTCAAACATGAAAATTACGCATGTTATACACATAATCATGCATGTTATAAAAAAAGTAAGGAATGACATGTGTCTTAGTCTCCTGCTTACGTACACATCACACAATAAGCCCTATTATATTTCACTTTCTTTCTACCCTCTCTCTCACTATATATATATATATATATATATATATATATATATATATATATATATGTATATATAGGTAAAGGGTACTGTACAAATTCCCTTATCGTACATTACGTACGCTACAATCTCAGCCGTCAGATCATCTTCCCGCAATGAAAATCGCATGTTGTTTTTTTTTTTGTAATAATTTCGCATGTGATAAATTTGATGAAATAGCAGGTGTTTTTTGTAACAATTTCGCATGTGTTAATTCAATTTCGCATATGATAATTTTGATCAAATAGAAGGTTGTTTTTTTTAACAATTTCGCATGTGGTAATTCAATTTCGCATGTGATAATTTTGATGAAATAGCAGGTTGTTTTTTTGTAACAATTTCGCATGTGGTAATTCAATTTCGCATGTGATAATTTTGATGAATAGCATGTTGGTTTTTGTAACAATTTTGCATGTGGTAATTTTGAAGAAATCGCATGTTAAAAAACCAACATGCGAAATTGTTACAAAAAAACAACATGCGATTTTCAATGCGGGAAGATGATCTGACGGCTGAGATTGTAGCGTACATAATGTACGATAAGCGCATTTGTACGTTAACCAGCCCCTATATATATATATATATATATATATATATATATATATATATATATATATAGGGTAGTGTTCTAAAGTGAACACTAGTATATTTGTGAACTGAGTGAACAAATTCTGGCCATTAATTTACATCATCAAATCGTAAAATACACTATAATATTTTCATCATCAAATCCTAGCCATTGATTTACATTTGTGTAGTGATAATAGAGTGCTAGGATTAGTTCACTTGTGTTCACAATCAAGAGGGTTGTTTACAAATCACAAATGAACCTAACCCTATGTCCCTATAATTTAAAAAATAAAATAGTTTGGACCCTATTGGCGACACTTTGTTGACTTTTGTGAAATGTGTATTTTAACTAGTTGATGCCTTGCCCGCGTTGCGGGGCGATGGCCGAATAATTCTCAATCAATTAAAAAAACACTACTATAATTTTGCTTGGAAAAAAACTAAAACGATGATAAGACTGTAATTTTGGGCTCAGGGCAAAACTTAATTTTTCAGGACTAATGAGACAGTGGTAGGCAGCTCATTGACACGAAAAAAAAATTAAATCGAGTAAACAAATTAAAACAAAAAAACCTTTATAGTTTTGCTAAAAAAAAACTAAAACGATAGGATAAACGTAATTTTTAACTGAGGGCGAAATCGTAATTTTAATTCAGGGATAAAATCGAAAATTAAATGGACCAATGGGGGAGCGTCAGGAAGCTGCCGGCATGAGTGAGATTTTACACTGGGGCAAAATTGTAATTTCACCAGGAAAACAAACAAAAACGATGGACAAAATGTAAATTTAAGTTGATGGCAAAATCGTAACTTGGCTGTGAGAAAAAAAACTAATGGCAAAACTATAAATTTTTACAGGGCAAAGTAGTAATTTTGAACCGAGGGCAAAACTGGAATTTTTAGCTTAGAGCAAAAGCGTAAATTTATTTTTAAGTGGGGGGTAAAAACATAATTTTGAACTGTTGGTAAAATCGTATTTTTAAGGGGAAAAAAAACTAACGGCAAAACTGTAAATTGAAACAGGGCAAAATCGTAATTTTGAACCGGGGGCAAAACCGAAATATTTAGCTGGGAGCAAAAGCGTAAATTTATTTTTAAGTGGGGTAAAAACATAATTTTATATTGATGGCAAAATCGTAATTCTAAAGCGGGATAAAATCGTAAATTTGTTGGGCCAATAAGCACTACTACAGAAATAGGCATTTGCTACGGCCAAAGCCGTAGCAAATCCGTAGCAAACACCCTTTTTGCTACGAAATTGCTACGGATTTGGCTCGTAGCTACAAGTCCCGTCGCGAATTTATTTGCTACGAACTTTAGCTACGGAAATTATGTTTGCGACAAATTTAGCTACAAAAAATGACGTCGGTATTTTAGCCACGAATTTGCTATGAAGAAGGTTGCTACGAAATTTCGCTATGGGTTTTTAGCTACGAATGTTTTTAGCTACGGAAACTTTTAGCTACGATTGTTTTTAGCTACGGTTGTTTTTTAGCTACGGATACTTGTAGTTACGGAAAATTTTAGCTACGGATGTTTTTAGCTACGAATTGCTAGCTATGGTTATTTTTAGCTACGGAGTAGTTTTGATACGAATGGGTTGGCTGTGATAATTTGCAATGTTTTTGCTACAAAATTTAACTACGCATTTGTTGGTATTTAAGCTCAATTTTTTTTCTTTTTTCTTTCAATTTCCAAGATATTTTATTAAAAATTCCTAATAAATTCTCATTATAAACAAAATTGTCTAAAAACGAAAATAAAATACACAAATAACAAAATTAATTTAAACCAATATAAAATAACCCAATGTAAATTACAAAGGTTTCAAAGCAATATAACGTTACAAAAGTTTCAAAATAACACAAATATATATATATATCATTAAAGATGAAAGTGATATACACTAACTTCCTGAACAACGTCTTCAATTCATACACAAATACATATATCTTCATACTTGCAACCCAAAGTAGCATCTTTAATTCATACTTGCAACCGGAACAATAGAAATTGCCTAACAAAACACAATGTTATATTGATAAAATGAAGCTCAAAATGTATACGCAAGTGTACATATGTATAAAATGTAACCTTTAAATTCAAATGTTAAAATATTATTATACATTCATACACATACATACATATCTTTATACTATATACTCATATATATATATAAGCAGGTTTTTAGTTGACCCGTTATATATAAATGATCATTAAATGGCAGAACTAGAGCAAACCTTGAAACGCCTTTACAGAGTTCATTTCCGGCCCTTAGGATTGTTAACAAACATCAGAGTAGAGTAGATGGCATATATTAAAATAACTGCAAACAAAATTAAAACTCATATTCAATTCAAACTTGAAAAAATAAATAGAACCACAGATGCATCTTTTCACAAAAACACAAAAGCACATATTTTAATCAGCTGAACATATTCATTTTCATTTATACTGGCCTAGGTTTGAAAATGGGTTGAAGCATTGATTGAACCACACGCAGCCGGCGATTAAACAACTTCTCTCAGTTGAACCACTTCTGATCACTAATGCAAATAACTGATGTTATATATGAATATATATGTTACAGGGATTAAACACACAAAATAATAACACACGTAATAACTTTTTGTTATTCCTCAAATTTTCAATAATAACATGTTATATCAATATACAGCGAGTGTAGTGCAGTAAGTGTGAAATAAAAGACCATTTAAAATTGTAACCATGACTAATTTAATTAAAGGTAAAAATTTCATTATTTATAATATAATTTCTTTATATATCAGTATTTTTTTTACAGAAAACAAAACAGCTTCAATTAACTCGTTTAACCAGTTTTTCTAAACATGTCAAAGTATAGGTGGGTGGTGAGTGATAACCAAGTTGTAAACATGTTAGTCGAGTTGATAAGTTATAGAAAAATGGAACAAGTGAGCTATAGCCTATAAAATCAAACCACGGATATTGAATGCCATTACTGGTTCTTTAAGAGGAGGACTTATGAAAAAAACTTACCACTAATCATGCGTGCCCTTGGGAAGCTTTTAAGTTTTAGATATGTGGTTTCTTAGCATACAAAACTCTTACATTTGGAAGCAAAATATAGGCATTTAAAAATACCAATAGCACTAAATTGAGGTTTATAACATTGTACATTATACCTTTAGAGCAATAACTGCAATAAACTCATATGCTCTTCAACCAAATAATTCCTCTCATCCACCCACTAATTCTTCTCATCAACACCTGTCAAATGTTAAATCATTGTTACTCCATAAGCCCATCTTGATTAGGGATGAGCATTTGGTACCGGGTATATTCGGTACCTTCCATTTTCCCGTTTTTCGGTACTTGTACGGTACCGGTATTTACGGGTAAAACACCGGTAAGTATCGGTACCGGTACCAAACTGGTGTATTCGATACCGGTACCACTTTTCCCCGTTTTTATGTACCGGTACTTTAGGTACCGAATGGGTACCGTGCTCATCCCTAAATTCTTGATGAAGTAAACTATTTTTTTTTTCAATTTTATGCAATTCAGTAAATCAATGAAGTAAACTATTATTTTTTTTTTCAATTTTATGCAATTCAGTAAATCAATGAAGTAAACTATTATTTTTTTTTTCAATTTTATGCAATTCAGTAAATCATGTCTCCTAAACTCCCAAGGCTTTAAGGTTAAATTATGAAGAAAGTAAGTAGCTAATTATACACCAAATAGGTAAATAAGGTCAAAAGATTGGACTGCATACCAGCTGACCCTCAACAACCAAAGCCTAACATGAAAGTTTCACGACTACCATGTAAGTATCTGATGTCATCAAACCAATTTAAAGATAAAAGAAAAATTAGACAATAAATCTTAAAGTGTGAAGCATACCTTACAACCGCCTCCATCGTTGCTGCAATTATTTCACTTAAATTTTGGGTGAGAAGGGATAGTCGACTGGAAACAGAGCAGAACGAGGGAGGAGAACAAAGAGAAGAAGCCGCCTCCATCGTTTCTACAATTATTTAACTTAAATTTTGGGTGAGAAGGGATAGTCGACTGGAAACAGAGTAGAACGAGGGAGGAGAACAAAGAGAAGAAGGGTTAGGGTTTCATCGAAAAACAAGGGGCACGGTTGAAGTTAGGGGAAGTTATCAAGTTAAATTTGGGAATTTTGAATATTAGGAGGGAACATATAATAAATGGGTGGGATTATCAAAAATTTTGGGTCCGTTCAAATAAAAATTAAATTTTTCTTGGTAAGATATATTTAAATTATTTGTAGAAAATAATTAACACAAATAAAATACATATAATTAGAACTAGTGGGATTCTTCCGCGCTCCGTGGCGAAAAAAAGGTTGGGATAAGTTTAGTTCATTACGGTACCGTTCGGTTGGTAACGATTCGGTTCATTACAGTCCTGGCACTCACTATGACAATCCCACGTGTTATTGGAATCCAGTATAGCAACCAATAGAGAAAACACAAATACAGTATTGTTAACAGGCAAAAGTTTAAACCAAAAGAATTATGTCATAATATGACCGAAGCGATATCACACTTGTTCGTTCGGATGGTCATCCGGACGAATGGCCGTACGAACAGATGGCTATTCGTTTGAAACTGGTATTCTTTGAAGTTTTGAAAATTGTTTAAGTGTTGGGCTTATCAAATCAAGTTACTTGGTCGAATAGTCATTCGATCAGATGGTCGTTCGATCGGATGGTCTGTGTTTCGGTTACTTGTACATACTACTCATAACACGATCTCAAAAAAAATTACATCGAGTCAACAAATTAAAACAAAAACACTACCATACTTTTACTAAAAAAAAATAAAACGATGGAAAGACTATAATTTTAAATTGGAATCAAAATTGAAATTTTTCAGGACAAATGAGCATGTATCAGGCATGCCTGAACGAATAAAATTACACTATGCCCGCCCGCGTTGCAGGGCGTTAAATCAAATATTTCTTAGTTTCATAACATGTATGCATGTATTTAGGTTACTTGTACATACTACTTATAACACGATCTAAAAAAATACACGGAGACAACCAATTAAACGAAAACACTACCATAATTTTGCTAAAAAAATTAAAACAATAACAGGTCTGTAGTTTTGAGCTGGGGTAAAATACCAATTTGTCAGGATCAATGAGCGAGTGTTAGACAACTGTTTGACACAATAAAAGTTACATTGAGTCAACCAAGCAAAATAAAACGAGTTAATTGCCAAAATCGTCCTTGAGGTTTGGGCACGTTTGCCATTTTTGTCCAAAATGACACTTTTGTACCAAATTACCCCCAACGTTTGTAACTTTTTGCCATTTTCATCCAAACCACTAACTTAGTTTATTTTTTCTGTTAAGTTGAGGATATTTGGATGAAACTGGCAAATATAAAACCAAATGGACGATTTAGGCAATTTACTCAAACCCTTTTTAATTTCTTTTATTTAATTATTTTTTGTTACATATATAATAAAAAAGAATATACATGGAGTTTTTAGAAGAAAAAAAATAATAGTTTTGTCACATAATTTTTATAAATTTTTATCCAAATCACCAACTCAGTTTATTTTTTGTTAAGGTGAAGGATGTTTTAAATTTTATAAATTAAGACATAAATTAATTTACAGCTTCTTTATATAAATCAGTTTTATAAAGAGAAAACGTTATCGGTGTGCAACACATAACAATCGATTACAAATTTTAGTATTTATCAGTTGTAGAGATAGAAAAAATTGTAAAACGTTACATATTTTTTAAATGTGTTGAGCACCTAGGAAATATGTTGGTAGAAATAAAGTATTTATTTAATTAAGATTATGAGGGTACCTAACTAATAATTATTCTGAGTGGCTTGAGTAAAGAAACTTTTGGTTCATAGCATTATAATTACAATTTGGTGGGTAGTTTTAAGGTTTGGTAACGATACGTTGTTTGTTGTTTGATAGGGGGCACTGGCTTCTGTTTTTCGTTAGGAGCGAATTTAAATGAGTAGAAGATAAATTACAAACCTGGTACATATGATAAGATTTTTTTATTTGACCTTTTTCAATAAGGTCACAAGCATTTTAGTTTTATAAAATTTAGAGGTTTAAGTAGATTTTATTTTTATAAAAGTGATTTATATAAAAACTCAGAAATTAATTTCTGTCTTACTTTATAAACATCTTTCGCCTTAATAGAAAAATTAACTTAGTTATGGTTGGATGAAAATTTATAAAAATTATGTGAGAAAGCTATTATTTTTTTCATATAAAAATTGCATGTATATTCTTTCTTATTATATATGTAACAAAATTAATTAAATAAAAAAAAATTTAAAAGAGTTTGAGTAAATTGCCAAAATCGTCTCTGTGGTTTTATATTTGCCAGTTTCATTCAAATATCCTCAACTTAACAGAAAAAAATAAACTAAGTTCGTCGTTTGGATGAAAATGGCAAAAGTTTACAAACGTTGGGGGCAATTTGGTACAAAAGTGTCATTTTGGACAAAAATGGCAAACCTGCTCAAACCTCATGGACGATTTTGGCAATTAACTCAAATAAAACAATACTATAGTTTTGCAAAAAAAAAAAAAAAGTAAAACGATCGCAAGATCATAATTTTTAACTGGGGGAGAAATCGTAAATTTTGAAATGAGAGCAAAATCATAATTTTGAACAGAGGGCAAAATCGTAAAAACATTTTGAACTGGGTGCGAAATCATAATTTTAAACTGAGGGCAAAATCATAATTTCGAGCTATGGGGGAAAACATAATTTTATTTTGAACTGTGGGCAAAAACATAATTTTGAGTTGGGGGCAAAATCGTAATTTCGAGCTAGGGGCAAAAACATATTTTTATTTTGAAGGGGGAGCAAAAGCGTAATTTTAGACGGAGGGTGAAACCATATATTTAAACTAAGTGTAGAATTATAAATGGGTTTTTGACGGAGGGCAAAAGCGTAAATTTTTAGCCAGGGCTAAAATATAATTTTATTTTGAATTAGGGCAAAAACGTAATTTTAAACAAAGAACGAAATCGTAATTTTAAGCTGGAAATAAAATTAAATTAAAAAAGGGTGGTCCAATAGGGAAGTGCCAGGCAAGCTGCCTGGCACTATTCCCTCAACTCCTTTTTGTATATGTAGGCTTGCCTGACACTATTCCCTCAACTCCTTTTTGTATATTTAGGATAATGAGAATCTTATGGATTCAAAATAAACTTCCAAATTTGGGTATGTTGGGCAATAAGCTTCCAAACAAAATTAGGTATGTGGGTAATAAGTAATATTATAATTACAACCACACCGAATATTGGGCTTCATCGTGGGCAATTTCTTTCGGCCCAGTGCAATCATGGGGACCAGCCTTCATATGCGACTACAAGAGGCCACACATCCGGACATCCGATTGAGAATAGTGCCAGTCTTGAACCCAAACCCGATGGGTAAATCCGAAACCCAACACATTTAGAATGGATTTGGGATCAGGTTTCGGGTATGGGGCATTAGGGACACTCTTTACATTGCATGGGCAAACCTGTTAGTGTATATAACTGTAGAGTTAAGTTCGCGTACAGATACACTTAACGTCACTATTTTTGTCACCGATAAGAGATCGGTCAGAATACAATAGCTAATTTTGCGGTTGTTATTTTCAGGCACAAATTCTTGTTGCAATTGCTTAGTTTTCTAGTAGTATGTATCATAATTACTCTACTAGTTCATCAAGATAATTACTCTAGGAATAGAATAATTACGCAAATGCTACCGCGCTTTTTTACTTTTCCACGCTATTCGTACGTTTTGTACGATAATTTTATTTGTATATGATATTTTGTCTATAAATATATCAGTTTCATGGTTTTTATGCACATAGCCTATAAACATGTACATTAGCGAACAATGAACCTATGTTTATATTTTTTATGTTTTCTTTTTGTAGTTTTTTTAACTATTGGAAGAATGAATAACTCATTTTTATACCATTTGTTCTCGTTCTCGTAATATTTACCCTTAGTTATTTATTTAACCTTAAAAATATTACATATTGGGTTTAAACTTTGGTTTTCTATGATTAATATTCCTAGGCCTCCACATCTAGGGGTGTTTAACTACTTGAATAACAAACTTTGGAATTAATCAAATCGATTTTTAAATTTTTATGTATTCTATCTAAATCCATATTCGATTGAAATTCAATTTGGATTTGATTTATTCAATTCTAATTTGTGTTCGAATTTTGTGCCCAATTCATAACTCAATTGAATTTGTATTTGAAACTTGAAATTGAATCAAATTTGAATAAACCTGATTTAATTCAAATTCACCAATAACAATATATCATTTTACTATTTACAAGGGCTTTTAGAGTTGGTCTAATATTTAGAATGGTTTTTTTTTCCATTATTAATGTATATATAAATATAAAAAATATGTATGTATAATTTGAAGCAGAATTTCAAATTAAATCAAACTGAAAATTATAATATCATATTCTATTCGAATAGTTGACTCAAATTTGAATTGACTCGAACTCGAACATTTGAAAATTCGAAGCTTGCTAATTGATGCGGGTCCAAGTATGGAGGAGCGGGCCATCTTGTATTTGAAGGTCCAAGATCGTGTGACAAAAGGGGCTTCATTAAAATGGCTCCAACTTGGGCTACGGGGGTCCATTTTGGGCGTGCGATGAGAACGAGCTCCATCTTGCTGCAAACAGCTTACGGTGGTTTGGGTCATCGTCCGGGCCCAAAAGCGCTTATTTCTATTAGGTATTTACCTTTTTATGTTTTTTTTAGTGTTTTGGGCATTTTGTTTTTGGGCTTGTGTTTGGCCCATGGCCGTGGCCTATTTCGAATTTCTGTCATTATTTATATGTTTCTCTTGTAAGTTGAAAATCAGACTTCAATTTCGAAATTCTCTGTTTTCACTTCAAATTCTATGCCCTTTGGGTTGAATTTTGAAGGTTTGGGGAAGATCAACACGGGTATTCGCAGAATCAACGTGTTTTGCTCTTCGTTATCGTAACACACACTACATCACTAATCAAATTCCTATCAGTCAAATTTCAAAATTTTCATATTTAAATCGAATACCTATAGTTACATCCATTATATATATATATATATATATATACACACACACCTTAGGGGTTACATGCATATATATAGGTGTATTCACATTGTTTCTTTTCGTACAACAAAGCATGGAGTTCCTAATTGTAACGACAATTTTTTCTCTTCTTCTTTTCCTACTTTATATCATCAACAAAAAGAGGGCTAAGATAGGGGCGGATCCAAAGCCACCTCAAGCCAAAAATGCATGGCCTGTAATCGGACACTTGCACCTTCTAGGTGGATCTCAGCTCCCTCACAAGGTTTTAGGCGACATGGCGGAAAAATATGGCCCTATCTTCACCATCAAGCTTGGTTTTCACCAAGCTTTGGTGGTGAATAACGCGGACTCAGCCCGCGAATGCTTGACCAAAAACGACAAGGCCTTTGCAAGTCGACCCAAAGCACTGGCTTTTGAACTTATGGCCTATAACTATGCCGTGTTTGGATTTAGTCCCTATGGGGATTACTGGAGACAACTTCGCAAGATTGTGATGCTCGAAGTTCTTTCTCAACGCAGAGTTGAGATGCTTGAACATCTTCGAGTTTCAGAACTTAGATCGTCAATAAAAAGTATATATGATGTTTGGTTAACAAACAAAGAGAGTGGAAATTCAGGTATGGTGAAGGTTGACATGAGTCATTGGTTTGGAGAACTGGTATTAAACATTATGGTTAGGATTATATCAGGAAAGAGGTTTTCTCCTAATGACAAAGAAGGGGTTAGATTTCAGGTGGTTATTAGAAAATATTTTGAATTATTGGGTGCCTTTGTGGCATCTGATTACATCCCTTTTCTCAAGTTTTTCGATGTGGGTGGATACAAAAAACGCATGACAAAGACGGCGAATGAAGTGGACGAATTCATCGAGGGATGGCTCGAGGAGCAAAAAGCTAAAAGAGAATCAGTTCCACCACATGAAGGCAATCAAGTTTTAATAAATGTGTTAATTAACATTCTTGAAGGTGCTTCTGAAACGGAATTTCCAAAAGGTTTTGACCATGATACAATTATCAAATCCACATGCCACGTAAATTCAAACATTAGCATCTCTTTCTTAATTTGTGATTTTTTCTTAGTGACATATTTTTCCAACTATGCTGTATATAATGTAATTGCAGCAACTCCTAACAGCAGGCTTGGACACGACATCTGCAACTCTAACATGGGCATTGTCATTACTACTTAACAATCCAAAAGCACTAGAAACTGCCCAAGCAGAAATTGATAAGCATGTTGGAAGGGAAAGACTAGTGGAGGAGTCAGACATGAAGAACTTAGTCTACCTTGAAGCGATCATCAAAGAAACATTGCGTTTGTACCCTGCTGCACCTCTCTCGGTGCCTCATGAGTCCGTAGAGGATTGCATTGTGGGTGGCTACAATATCCCAAAAGGCACCCGTCTTCTGGTAAATATTTCAAAGATTCATCGTGACCCAAATACTTGGTCGAATCCCCACGAGTTTCAGCCAGAAAGATTCTTGACAAGTCATCAGAATGTTGATGTGAAGGGAAAACATTTTGATTTGATTCCATTCAGTAGCGGGAGAAGAATGTGCCCTGGTGGTGTCTTGGCTCTTCATGAGTTACGTATAACATTAGCTACTTTGATGCAACTGTTTGTTCTGAAACCGACATCAAGCGAACCAACTGACATGAGTGAAAGCTTTGGAATTACTATTTGCAAAGAAATGCCACTTGAGGTTCTTCTTGCCCCTCGTTTATCGTCTGGCATTATGTATGGTGTTGGTGGATGATTTATCAGCTTCAAAGTATGCAGTCCTTGTATGTTAACATGTGATTCATTCTTCTTTCACGTGTTTTAACATGGATGTTTCCGTTGGGAGTTGAGTCAAGAGGTTGTGCTGGTTTATCGCTTCGTTTGGTAGCTTATGGTTCAACTTTTCATTTGAATAAGTCTGTTTTGAAGTCCGGGTCTGGTGCTTGTTTACGTTGGTTGTTTTCCCTATTTAAGATGTATCTGCTGCTACTTTTGATGTATGCTTTTCAGTTTGATCAATAAAAAGAAAACCTCTTGGGCTCTCTTTGTTCTTCTACACTTTATTAGAGAACGCGGGGCGGTCACGTTATACTTTCGTATAACGCATGATGGCCAGATTGTTCCCACCGCTGCTGATAGGCCCACGTCCCCAAATTTAAATAAAGTAGTCGTTGATGTGAAAACCCAGTTGCAAGGATCCGATCCAGGGGAGAGTTCGACCCAAGTTTCATGGGTTACATTGGTCCAAGTCAACACCTAACTACCATGCAGCAATTTCAGCCACTGCCTCGTTTCCCATTATTGCAATTTTATTTTCTGATTTATTTTCTTTTATTTAATTCAGTAATGTTTCCTTAATTTCAGAGGTAGTGGCTAGTCAGTTATTTGTTTTTTCCCTTTGTATTGCAAGATGGATGAAAGTTGGTTTTTCAGTTATCAATTACAAAATTTCTCTTTGAGAAAACTCTAAAATTTCCATTGCTATTCCTATTTGGCTAATAGGGAGGTGTTCTTTGGAGTCTAAATAGGTTGTAGGTGGTGAGATCTGTATCCTATATCCTGTTTAGAAGTGCCCGACGAGAGAACGAGTGGTGAATTATCTGTATCTCGTTTCGATCGTTGATTACCGTTGGAGTTCAAATTCGAATTTTTAGCCTCTGTATATCATCTTGGTATCAGAGCTTAAGGTTCAATTGACCATTATGGATACCCGCAGTACTGCCGAATTGAAGAAAGTAACCGAAAACCTTGAACCCGAAAAGGCGGAGACGGCCCAGCAAATGAAACTCATGCAAGAACAAATCAAAGAGCTTTCTGTGAATCGCAAGAATTTATCAGATCGGTTCGAGGATCGGGAAGCGGCGGAAAAACAGGTTCTGGTTCTTTTTATTCTAATGACATTAAGATTGATATTCCCGAGTACGATGGCAGACTCGATCCCGATGAGTTTGTAGAATGGATTAGAACTGTTGAGCGAGTTTTTGATTACCGTCAGACCACTGAGGCGAACAAAGTGAAGGTGGTAGCGTTGAAGTTGCGAAAATATGCGTCTACGTGGTGGGCGAATGTTTGTACTAAACAGGAACGCTTAGGCAAAGGGAAGGTGAAAGATTGGGCTAAGATGAAGCGGTTGATGAAAGAAAAATTCTTACCTTCGTACCATATCCAATCCAGTTTTTCGCAACTCCACAATCTGAAACAATCAGGTCGAACCGCTGAAGAATACACCCGAGAATTTGAGTATCTCATTATGAAGTGTGACTTACCCGAAGACGGTGTGACTTACCCGAAGACGAACCCCAAACCTTAGTTCGATATTTGGGAGGACTGGACACTCATATTTCTAATGTGGTTGAGCTTTATCCATATGCCACGTTGGAAGAGTTATCCATGTTAGCCCATAAAATTGATTTACAACACAAAACTAAAAACAAGACCACCACAGTTACCCGACCAAACACCAAACCTATACCCACCTTCAAAACCACCACCCCATAAAAACCCACATATCCTACTGAAAACCCCACTACCCAATCTAAATTACCCAGAAGATGTTTTCGATGCCAGGGACTTGGACACATTGCTTCTGAATGTCCAAACAAGAAGATGGTGACTCTGGCAGATTTTGAAGCATTTGATAATACCCTAAACCATTCCGAACACGCTGATATGGTTCCTCAATCTGATGTTGTAGAGGAAGATGTTCTTGGACCCGATGAAGGGGAGGTACTTGTGGTCCGACGTGCCTTGAGTAGTACAATTCAATCCGAAGAAAACCAACAATGGGAAGCCATTTTCCACACTCGATGCACCATTTCCGACAAGGTTTGTACGTTAATAATTGATGGCGGGAGCTGTACTAATGTGGCCTCACAAACCCTGGTTTCGAAACTGAAGTTGACACCCGAACCCCACCCGGAACCTTATGTCATTCAATGGCTTAATCCAGGTAAAGGACTTCAGGTTTCAAGTCGAATATTATTATCTATAAGTATTGGCAGGAAGTATGAAGATTCGATTTGGTGCGATATAATTCCTATGGATGCTTGTCATGTGCTGTTGGGTCGGCCTTGGTTATTTGACAAACGGGTCATGCACGATGGGTATTTAAACACGTATTCTTTCAATCACAACCAACGAAAAATAACACTTACTCCTATGACACCTTTGAACCCACCCAAGAAACAATTACCACTCACCACTCTATTGAAAGCTGATCAATTTGAATTTGCCAAAAGTCGAGAGCTAATTTTATTCAGCCTTGATGAAGAAGCTAGCCAATCCTACTGTGAACCCCACCCGTTACTTTCACCCTTACTTCAAGCCTATTCCCATGTATTCCCTGCTGAAATACCACCCGGTTTACCCCCGCTCCGATCAATCCAACACAAGATTGATCTCGTTCCCGGTTCAATAGTACCCAACAAACCCGCCTATCGATCGAACCCACAAGAAACCGCTGAAATCCGAATACAAATAGATGCCCTTTTGTCCAAAGGACTGATTTGAGAGTCCCTTAGTCCATGTGCTGTTCCAGCTCTACTCGTACCAAAGAAAAATGGAGAGTGGCAGATGTGTTGTGACAGCTGAGCTATTAATAAGATCACCATTAAATACCGATTTCTGATTCCGCGATTGGATGATATGCTTGACGAGTTGTATGGTTCTCAAGTCTTTTCTAAAGTTGATCTTCGTAGTGGGTACCATCAAATTCGGATCTTTGAAGGTGATGAATGGAAAACGGCATTTAAGACGAAAGACGGTTTGTACGAATGGCTCGTTATGCCTTTTGGTTTATCAAACACGCCTAGCACGTTTATGCGACTGATGAATCAAGTACTTAAACCATTCTTGGGGAGGTTTATTGTTGTGTATTTTGATGATATTTTGGTGTATAGTAAGGATGAACAGGAGCATCGTGATCATCTACAACAATTGTTTGAAGTTTTGGCTCAAGAACGATTGTTTGGTAACCAAGAAAAATGTGAATTTTTCTCTCCACAGGTCACCTTTTTGGGGTATTTAATTTCAGGAGATGGGATTCAAGTAGACGATAAAAAGGTACAAGCGATACGAGATTGGCCTACTCCTACCTCGATACAACAGATTCGAAGCTTCCATGGATTGGCCTCGTTTTATCGTCGATTTGTTCGTCATTTCAGCACCATAGTGGCTCCAATGACTGAGTTAACTAAGCAGAAGTACATTGAGTGGAATGAACAGGCTCAATTTGCTTTCGAGGAGTTTAAACGCCAATTGGCTTCGACACCGGTCCTCGCTTTACCGTGTTTTGAAGAGGTTTTTGAAGTCGAATGTGACGCTTCTGGTGTGGGCATCGGCGCTGTTCTTACCCAACGTGGTCGTCCATTAGCATACTTCAGCGAAAAGTTTAACGATGCTAAACGGCGATACTCTACGTATGATAAGGAATTTTATGCCATTGTTCGGGCACTCGAGCATTGGCAACACTATCTAATTTCAAAAGAATTCACTTTACATTCCGATCACGAAGCTCTAAAGTACATTCAAGGCCAACACAAATTACAATCACGACATGCTAAGTGGGTTGAGTTTTTGCAAATTTTCACTTTCACCATTAAGCACAAGTCTAGGAAGTTGAATAAAGGTGCAGATGCTCTCTCTCGTAAATTTTTATTATTACAGACTTTATGCCCTAGGGTTATTGGTCTTGATGCTATTAAAGATGGTTATTCTACCGACTCAGAGTTTGGAGATTTGTTCGTTCGTTGTCAGACTCGAGCGGTCGGAGACTTCCAGTTGGTGGATGGTTTTCTTTTGAAGGGTACCAGGCTATGTATACCCAAGGTTAGTCTTCGAGAATCGTTAATCAAAGAAGTACATGAAGGTGGGTTGGCGGGGCATTTTGGGGCTGACAAAACAACATTGATGCTCAAACAACATTTTTTCTGGTCAAAACTAGCTCGTGATGTTGATCATCTGATTCGGCGATGTGCCACTTGCCACCGAGCTAAAAGTCGTTCCGCACCCCATGGGTTATACATGCCTCTTCCTGTCCCGAATGCACCTTGGGAAGATGTAAGTTTGGATTTTATCACCGGGCTGCCTCGTACCCGACGCAACAAAGAATTAATTCTCATCGTCTTTGATCGATTCTCTAAAATGGCACACTTTCTTGCGTGTCATACTACATATGATGCCGTTCAAGTTGCTAACCTATATTTTCAGGAAATAGTTCGTCTGCACGGGTTACCAAAATCAATTGTCAGTGATCGTGATATGAAGTTTTTAAGTCATTTCTGGGTAACATTATGGAAGAAGTTGGGTACAAAGCTGAAATATAGTACTTCCAGCCATCCGCAAACCGACGGCCAAACCGAAGTCACAAATCGGAATTTGGGAACTCTCCTGCGATCATTAATCAAAACGAGTATCAAACAGTGGGACGATCTCTTGGCACATGCTGAATTTGCATACAATCGAGCTCCACACAAGACAACAGGTTATAGTCCTTTCACAATTGTGTATGGTTGTAACCCTTGTGCTCCTATTGATTTAGTTGTGGTCGACGTCGCTCACCACTTTAGTTTTGAAGCGAACCAAATGGCCACTGATATTCAAGCACTACATGATAAGGTTAGGCAGCGAATCAGTCAGATGAACGAACGGGTCAAGCGGCGGGTGGATAAAGGACGTCACAACCTTGTCTTTCACCCCGGGGATCTCGTGTGGATTCACTTTCGCAAAGAACGGTTTCCTTCCAAAAGACACTCGAAGCTTAATGCACGATCAGACGGTCCATTCAAGATCCTCTCCAAAATTACTGACAACGCCTACAAATTTGAACTACCTGGCGATTCTGCAGTTTCAGCTACCTTCAACATCGCTAACCTGCAACCATATTATGATCCAGCTGATCCTCTTCCAAGTTTGAGGACAAACTCTTTTCACGATGGCGAGGATGATAGGCCCACGTCCCCAAATTTAAATAAAGTAGTCGTTGATGCGAAAACCCAGTTGCAAGGATCCGATCTAGGGGAGAGTTCGACCCAAGTTTCATGGGTTACATTGGTCCAAGTCAACACCTAACTACCATGCAGCAATTTCAGCCACTGCCATGTTTCCCATTATTGCAATTTTATTTTCTGATTTATTTTCTTTTATTTAATTCAGTAATGTTTCCTTAATTTCAGAGGTAGTGGCTAGTCAGTTATTTGTTTTTTTTCCTTTTGTATTGCAAGACGGATGAAAGTTGGTTTTTCAGTTATCAATTACAAAATTTCTCTTTGAGAAAACTCTAAAATTTCCATTGCTATTCCTATTTGGCTAATAGGGAGGTGTTCTTTGGAGTCTGAATAGGTTGTAGGTGGTGAGATCTGTATCCTATATCCTGTTTAGAAGTGCCCGACGAGAGAACGAGTGGTGAATTATCTGTATCTCGTTTCGATCGTTGATTACCGTTGGAGTTCAAATTCGAATTTTTAGCCTCTGTATATCAGCCACCATATAATTAACGTGTGATGGCATTTTCTAAAGTATAACGCGTGGAAAAATTAACGCCGTGATGGTTTGGTTTTGTGAGTGGAATTGTTGGTTGGGGGAAAATTGTTGGGTGTGGTGATAAGTGATGACCACCCCCACTAAAAAGGTTGTGAGTGATGGAAAAATGGTCGATGACATGGCGGAACTTGATTGGTGCTTGTGAGTGATAAATTCTATCACTAGTGAACCACCCCCCTCCCCTTACCTTTCTTCATACTTTCATCTAATAGCATCATTGTATTCTGGTCGTAACTCGATTTCTAAGACGATTATCTGCTGTAATTTAAATAACTAACAAGAATTATGACGTTTGTAATCAATTGATTGTTGATGCATGTATTATCACTTACGAAATTGTGATCGAGAGTCGTCATAGCGAAAAAGTCTGAAACTAAAGTTAGTACAAAAAGCATGGGACAACCTTACTTCTACCATTGCTGTGTTATAAGTTAGAGATGAGAGGGTAGAAATTGAAACTTTGGAGAAAAGTCGAAGTCGTTGTCCAAATCAATACAAAAATCATCAAGGTGTTCATACAACTAGATCATGATCATCAACATGATAAGTAAGATGTATGATTACAGAACAACACAAAGAATGTAAATGTAAATAATGAATAAGATTTCGAACATGAATTCCCCTTGAGGGATTCACTAAAGGCAGATTGTGTATGATGACTCAACTCTTCCTAGTTTCAAGTTACTTCTAAACTTGTCATATTTTCTGAATTTTGCATTCAACTCATCTTTGAAACCATGTTAAAGAACAAGTATTAATGAACTAACCGATTTTATAAAGATTAAAAATTTATGAAGGTAGAGAGCCTATTTGAGATGGCAATTATCCAACAATCTAAGAAGAGAAAAAGATATATATATTTTTTTTTGTAACAATCTTCTGATTAACCTCCAAACGAAATCAAAAGAGATGGGGATCGAATGAAGCCATGGATGGAAGAAGAACATCAAAACGCAGGAGCAATTATCCAAGCCAAGTGACATGCTGGATATCTCAGTAGGTTCTAAAGTTGATAGGAACAAATTTTACGACATTGGCAATCGTGGGGGAGGCAATCTTGGTTGATCAAGGGCTGTGGGAAGTCATTCAAACAACAACAGATGCATCAATCGATGAAAAGAAGAATAAATCCTTATGTGCGTTCCTGCTTCAAGTTGTGCGATCAAAGCATATTCTTCTACAGGTTCGATATTGCCTGAAAGTTCTGAGCTCGACTCTGAGTTCCAGAATCTGAATAAGAATGAAGATGAAACTATGATCAATTCTCTGGGCAATTGAGCGGCAAGGTTTCTGTTAGCATAATAAATAAGTCTAGTTTAATGTAGGTTTTGGCCTTTCAGTTAGTAAGCATGTATCCCGTCTATATATTTTTCGTTCTCCTTTCATTTGTGATTTACGCTTTTCCAATTGAATAAGAACATACTTAGGCCACACGGGGTGGTCCGTTATACCACCCCATCACTTGTTGAACCATCACGGAACACCGCCGCCTCAAATTTATAACGCGTTGGAAAAGTATAACGCGTGCTTTATATAACGCGTTGTATTTAGTAAGGGCCAAATGTATTCTGTCGTTTTGCAATTGAATAGCCCCTCAAAATTAGTGATATTCAGACAAAGATTCCTTTTGAACCCCTCAAATCCACTAAATATTCAGACATTGATTTATTGTTTTAATATTAAAATAAAAAATTAAAAAAATTTGGGAGTGATAGAATTCCATCACTAGTGATACCACCCCCCCTACATTTCTATCACTAGTGATAGAAATTTGGTTGATGACATGGCATGATTTGATTGGATAGTGAGAGTGATAGAAACTATCACTAGTGAACCACCCCTCCTCCCCTTATTAATCTGATTATGGAAGAATCTGAAGCGAGTATTAGGTGCTGTTTGTTTTTTCAGAAGTAAAACGTCTGCGGTCTGCGGACCACATCTGCAAACATCTGTAACTGAAGAGGTGGACCAAACCTCTGCAGTCTGCAAGAAGAAGACTGTTTGTTTTTTAATTTCTGCAAGCTGCTGAAATAAACTAAAATATAAATAAACTGATTTTTTATATTCAACTACAAAATTTCACCGGTGCTACTTGCTCATCATGTGCATAATGACCCAATTTCCTCAAGTTTAACAGTCACATATCATGGTTAATTAACACCAACCATAACATCTCACCCATGTGGTTTAATTTAATCCTCACAAAAAAACCCCTCTTTCTCCATCACAGAACTAGTTAAATTAACCTAACAAAAACCCTAATCGTAGCCATCAAACTAAAACACCATCTCTGAGGATTTGAAATGTTTCGGAATAAAAATAAGGGGCCAAAATAGCGAATTTGACTGAGTAAAAGAAAGATGCATGTAGAAGCTGACTGAGCAAAAGAAAGATGCAAAACAATATGCTGCAGTTTACTTAATATTGAGTCTCGATCAGTAACCATCGATCCTATTTGAATGCTGGTAATTTCTTTCTTGAATTCGGGCAAAGGAATTTTACATTATGTTTTCCAGAGGTGCAAACATGTGGATTGAGTAAAAAATTAAATTGAGTTTGGTTCAAAACCAGTTAGACTGGGTGATTGGCATTATTCCGGGCGGCGTAGCAGGGGAGGAGGAGGGCAGCGATGGCTGTGGAGGGGAGAAGGGAGGAGATGGAGAAGGAGCTAGGGTTTCTTTGGGGGGTGATTGTGTCTGTTGTAGCTGGGCAAAAAGAAGAATGAGAAGAGGCTTGAAGACATCAGTCCACATCTGCCTCAAGAAGAGGACGCACAGACCTTTTTTAATGAAAGGTCTTCAAGAAAACAAACAGTCTTCAGACCCAAAGGTCTGCGCGTGGTCTGCGCGACGCAGACATAAGAGGTCAGGAAGCTCTTCTTCAAAAAAACAAACAGCCCCTTAGTGTTGCAGATAGTAGAGTGGTGAATTTGTTGGGCGTATGGTGTTGAAGTTTTTAGGGCTGCAATTTGTTGGGGGTATGGTACACGTTGTTTATTTTATAATTGTCTAGTCCTTTAACCTTGGACTATATTTCAAACACTACGGCTGCAAAGTGCACCATGATTAGAAAAGTGGTTATTTTGTTACTGAAATTTCGTAAATTTCGACATATTTGCGACGCAGTTTTAACCTAAAAAAATACCCTAATTATGTACAAGTCTGCGTCACAAACAAAAAGCCCTAATTTTGTCACAGTTTTGTTACAAATGTGACTGAAATATTTTGTTAACACTATCAACTTTTTTAAATTTACTTCATCAAATACAATTTTACTATTTTGCTACACGTATACAACGGAACAATTATATATATATATATATATATATATATATATATATATATATATATATATTGATTTTAAGGGACGATAAATAGTAATTTTATTTTTATAATAATATATAACTTTTTATTATTTTATTATTTAATACATTATAATAGTTTATTATTATATTTACTTTTAATAACATATTTTTCTTTTTTTTAAACATCTATTTCCTTTACCTTTTTTTAATAATTGTTATTTTCTTTTTTTAACATATCTTAGTTTATCGATTAATTTAATACTTCTTTAATAAGTTACGTTTATAACTTTTTTTCTAAAAATTTAAGTACGTAGTTGTGCTTGATTTCTTTCCCTGACATTTCGTTATAAGTTTTGTTAAAACGGGGTTATACTCAAAATAAAGTATTTATTTGGTATCATAAAACGGTACGATGATAAACTAAATCGTTCTAATGGTTTGACTTTCTAAACAACATGCTTTTTTTTTTTTCAAATCACGTTTGCTTTACATTATCTTTTGTTCGGTTTCGCCGCAACGCGCGATATAAAAAACTAGTTAATATTATATTTGAATTATATCCATGGTTGCAAAAGTCGCTAGGCACTCCCTAGTCGGTCGACTGGAGAGTTGAGAGTAGTCGGCCTAGGCGGAGAGTACTCGTAGAGTAATCGGACATGTTAGATTATGAAGAAATTAATTTTTGGAATTTAAATATATGTTAAATAACATAAATTTACTAATATTTGTAACAAAATACGTGAAAATTATATTTATTCTTTAATTCTTTAATATGATAGGCATAGAAATTATGTTTTATTTTTTTACGTCAAACTTGCCCTATGTTGACCTACTAGATCCGATTCTGGTCGAGATTAACCGTGTTTGATCGATTCCGAGTAATTAGAATAAAAAAAATATAAAGTTTGCCACCGACCTTTCTTTTGTATTAAGAGTATATAAATATATATTAAAATACACCATGTTAACTATAGTAAATTTACTTCCTTTTCAATTTAGTTATCAAAAGTTTTCTATTTTCAATTTAGCCACAGGGCACATAGGCCCATATTCTTTTTTTATATAAATCAAATACAAAATATAAATAATTATAATTATATACCTAAATACCTTTTTTCTATATATCAAATATGTTTAAAAAAATGTGTTATCTTTTCTATATATACTTTTTAAATTTTTTTTGAATATTTATAATCTGATTTTTCTAATTCTAATTCTAACTATATTATATTATATTATATTATATTATATTAATATTATTTACTATACTATACTTACTATACTAACTATAACTATACTATACCTATACTATACTATACTATTATACTATACTATACTATACTATACTATACTATACTATACTATATATACTAACTATACTAACTAACTATTATATACTATACTATACATACTATACTATACTATACTATACTATAGTAATACTGATACTAATACTATACTATACTAATACTATAACTATACTAACTATACTATACTATACTATACTATACTATACTATACTAATACTATACCTATACTATACATTAATAACTAACTTATACTATACTATACTATACTACTACTATACTATAACTATTACTAATACTATACGATATATACTATACTATACTATACTATACTATACTATACTATACTATACTATACTATACTATACTATACTATACTATACTATACTACTATACTATACTATACTATACTATACTATACTATACTATACTATACTATACTATACTATACTATACTATACTATACTATACTATACTATACTATACTATACTATACTATACTATACTATACTATATATTGAAGAACATCATGTTCTACAGTACCCAATATCCTTTCTATTTTCTTTAAATTACAAGAATGTCATCTACTCGGATATTAACTCTTCTTCTTTATGACATTTACGTAATTTACACATTTTTAATGACATTTGTAACACTCTAATAAATTTCTTTTGTTTTTTTGTTTTATGTTTTGACAACCAACGTTTTGGTTCTTATACTTTTCCCCCTCAACTTTTGTTAGTTTTTTAAATCATCTGACAAGATTTCTTTTGTTTTGTTTTATATTTTAATAACCAAGGTTTTGGTTCTTAGACTTTTGACGGCTATATTTCTTTCTTTATTTATTTTCCTTTTTTTTAATTTCAAATTAGCCCTGTACATTATAAAAAATTACATCTTTAACTCAATAGTTTTATTTTCCTTTTATAACTTTTATTTGTTAGTTTTTTTTTACAAAAAATTAAATACAGGATATAATTTTTTTGGAAACGGCTCAACACTACGTCACCGCCACAATTTTTTTCGTTCGTTTGTTCGGGTCGCAACACCACGTCATAGATACCATGTCACCATTTTTTCTACCATTTGTTACAATTTATTTCAATTTTAGTTTTTTACGCATTTATATTTTACATAGTCATATCGATCTTTATCATTTAGTTCGTACGTGAATTCCCCGCCGCAACGCACGGTAGAAAAATCCTAGTTTAATTTAAAAACATCAAAGTCCACTATGTTCTACAGTGAATTCCAACTTGTTTTTTAACAATATATATTTGTATATAAAATAAATTCAACAACATTCTAATCTAGTCATACAAATAATTAAAAAAAACTCCAATTAGTGGTAGATGGCATTTTCTCCTTTATCTTTATAAAAAAAAAAGTAATATATATTTAAAAATATCAAAGTCCACCGGTGTTCTACAGTGAATTCCAACTTGTTTTTCAAAAATATATATTTGTATATATTGTAAAACAACGACCTACTAACCTAATAACCTAATAACCTAATAGCAAACCATAAGAGAAAGAGATGTAGGGAGAAATAGATTGATATTTCATTGATAGATATCATTTACAATGAGATACTATAGTGGTATATATAGGTGTACAAAACTTGGAGAGAAAGCTAATCTATTTTTGGTGTTGATAACCACATTAATAATAAATATATTCATAACACTCCCCCTTGGTTATCAACATAATACGCTTGATGCTACCTCGTTAAAAACCTTGCTAGGAAAACCCGGTGGGACAAAACCATAGCTAAGGGAAAAAGCGTGCAGCGTGTAATGCGCATTAGTCCCCCCTGATACTTCTAGATCAGGTTTGTTGCCTCATTAAAAACCTTAATAAGAAAACCCAATGGGACAAAACTTAGTCAAGGGAAAAAGAGTGCAACTTAAATAAATCTCCCCCTCATTTTAACATGTATCCTTTAAGTGACGTGTGTCCATCTTACTTGAAAGTTGATCAAAGCTTTTGTAGTCAATGATTTGTCGCTTGATCCCTTGATGTGCAGTCCTTTATGTTGATCAATGTTGTATAATCTTCTAACATGACTTTAGGTGCCTCCTTCCAAAATATATCATATGTCCAGGAATGTGTTTAGTTACATTCCTGCATCTACAAGACTAACCAAACTTGTTTTGATGGGTTAGTAAAATATAATCAAATATCGTTTATACCTGAAATATTTCGTTGAACTCATTCCAATGTCTCTTCGCTTGACAAAGGTTATATCATGACAATAAGCTCAAGTGAAAGATATTATAACCATACATATCTAGCAAAACATTTTAGTGCACACATGCATTTAATGATGGTACTTCTAGAATGAGAATCTCTACTTTGGTAGGAGATGATAATAAGCATTTCTTATAACAAATGACTTAACAACCTTTAACATATTTTAAGGTTCAACTATGTCCATACTAAAATATCCCAACATCATCTTCTAGATGTACTTGAGGGATTGATAAAATATAATTACATATATACTCGAACTATAGTTCGAGTAATAATTAGATCGTGCCAAGGTCATTAAAAAAATTCTCCCTCTAAAAGCTCGACAGTTTCTCTCGATGATGCCTAAACATCATCACTGTAAACTGCGATTATAGTGAACTTTTAAAAGTAGAATGTTGATAAAAATGGCTAATTTAATCAAACTTATATCACTCTTTATGTGAATATCTCGAGTTGTACAACACTCGACTCGACTGTTTTAGTCCATACATATTTTGTCAACTTCAAATAGTATGTTCTCGAGGTTTTGACATCAATGCTTCTAGCATTATCAATCCATAAGGGAATTTGTTCCATCTTATCCAAATATGCACGTGCTTTCACTCTTTAGAAGTTTTGCTACAAAAAAAATTGCCCATTTAACACATAGATATCTATATCATATGCAAAAATGTCATGAACACTTGATTTTATCTCCGAAATCCATATTGTACCATGCGTGTACACTATTTATTGAGATATCACAATCACCGGGTACAAGTTTTCTATGTATGTTTCTTGGTGCACAAGTATTACATCGTTAAGATGTTTCAATTAACCTTTTAAGCACTTAATTGCTTTAGAAACTCATCAGGAGTTCCAATTATATCCAATATGTAAAATAATCATAACTTGTTCAAATCCGAATATGTATAAATGATCACATTGTTCTCGAGAACTTACTTTACATGACTTACATAATTTAATCCTTCAGGACTTTCATGTAAACTTTCAGTATCAAGTGATACATAACATTCATAAGACGCATATCAATTCTCTCTTTATATTACCAGACTAATAAAATATTGGAAAGTCAATGCATCCACCACTAGAGAATACGTCTCCTCATAATCATTCATAGTTTTTTGTGAAAATTCTTGTGCCACCAATTTTTCCTTATATCGCTCAATTTGATTTTCACATAATTCACATAAAAGACCCGTTTATATCCAAGATATTTTACAACATCAGTTGTATGGACTGTTGGTCCAGATACTTTCCATGTCATTAGAGAATTCAACTTTGCCTTATTTGCATCTTTCCATTTTGGCCAATCATTTATAGGTAAATCTCAAATCTTGATCCTCATCATTTAATCATTTCAAGCGCTAGATTATATACAAAAGTATAACGACATCGATTTTTATTTCGATTCCATACATATCTTAGACATGATACAACTTATCGAGATCTCTTTAGTTTCATGTACCTGAGGTTCTTTTGGAACCATCATGTCTAATGTCTCTTTAGGAGACCTTTTTACTATAACCTCGACTTGACCATCTTAATTAGTTGCTCCAACTTTCGAGGGATTTTATTATTGGAATCGACTAGTTTACCATGCTTCAGACGTGCAATAGACTCATTACAAGCATGTGGTTGTCCTTCAAAGACACTTATCTTAATTGGAGCATTAGCAGTTGGTATATCTGGCAATCACCTTTTTAAGGTCAGTGGATGCGTCTGGTAATAAATCCACTAATCTTTGTAAATGAGTTATTCTTTGAACTACTGGTTCACGCTTTTAGTTTTGAGGATCAATAATAATTCATACCAACTCATTTATTTTCCAACTGCTTTTTATCTCCCCCCTGATGTTGGGAATGTTAATCCATTGAGATGGATATCAATTAGTTGAGCTGTAAATAAATATCTCATGAAAAGGCTATATTCGTTACCATATATTCCCAACCATCTTTTAAGGTCCCATCTTTGTGCATCATGGTGGATCGATTTCAATATATGTCGCACAGCCAAAATCTTTGATGGGACATCTTTGGTTCCTGACCAAAAACCAACGATACAGGGAGAAAGTATTATGACTTGTTGGCTTGATGTGAATTAATGTTGCAAGGAAAATAACATGTCCATAACATATGAACTTCTACTCTCATGGTCATAGGTTTTGCAACCAATCATAGACGTTTAGCGGTCGTCTCAACAAAACATGTATTCCAATGATGATCAATAACTTGGGAATCTAATTCACTATTACAACCAAAATAGATATGTCAATCTGGAATAATATGCTTGTGATAAAATTAGCTAAGCCATAATCACACAAACTTTATGTAACACCTCAAAAATTCATGTCCAATAATGTATTGACACGTGTCGTAAGCTTTGAACGTGTGAAAGAATACTTTAGAGGGACTAAAGTTGACAAATAGAGAAAGTATGTGAATATAAGGGTTAAAAGTGTCAACGATGGATAAATATACTTCACAATAGCCCTACACGATGTTTATACCCTTAAACGAATAAATCATGGATCATACGAAGCTAAATATGAAAGAAAGTGAGAGATTACAAACTACAGGGGTTAAATGTGTCAACATGTTTAAAGTATACCTCTGAGTGACCTTTTAGCAAACCCTAAGCTTTGTAACGATAAGTTATACTCACTAGAATGTGTGATAAAAATTTCATAAAGTTTCGTTATCGTATGAGAAAGTTATGATAAATTCGTATGCGAGGGGTTAAAAGCGTCAACGTTGAAGTCTAAGGCCTTACAGGTGATCACAAAGTTAACCAAGGACTTAACGGAGTTTGGTTAAGTCTTAAGACCCTTAAAAGTAAGGTTAGAGGGCCAAAAGTGCAAGAAACAAGTTCAAAACCACGTTTGAAAAGGATCAGGGGCCAAAATGTAACAAATGAAAGTTATGTGACCTGACCCGACCCTCATACCGGCCGCGTAAAGGTCTATGGGGACCTTATGCGGGCTGCCTGGGGCTGTCAGTAACAGAAAAAATCACAGGTGGCTGTTTCAGCCGGTTACACCGCCTCAATTCACCATTTCTTGATTCTAGGGGCTTGATTGATGGTTTATGGTGGCCTAGGGACACTTGGGATGATCAGGAATCATCCCATAGACTTATTTGGCATGATCTTGGAGAATTTAAACCCCTATATAAAGACCCATTTGTTGCAAGACTTGGACACTTGCATTCAAAGCTTCACAACTTGGTTTCTGGAGGTTCCTGGAGCTTAAGACTCATTCCTAGTGATCATTAGTTGTGCATAGGACCTTGGTAAGCATCATTAACCTTTCTTAATTCAGTTTAGCTTAGTTATTTAGCGTAAAGTCAAACCGTCGTAATTAAGATTTGACTTCGTCATTAATCTTAATTTCTCCAGTCAAAATTTAAATTGAAAGTACCTATGAGTTGGTAATTATGTGGGCAATAAACCCTTAAAAGGGCACCCTCTGATTCCCACTTTAACTAGGTCAATTGTCGAGTCAAACTTGATCTTAAAAAGTCAACAGAAAGCTTATTTTCAAATTAATGCATAATTAGCAATGTAGAAGCTATGAAACCTGTTTTATCATTAATATAACTTGGTAATTAATGTAAGAACATGTCTAAACATGTTCAACTCGACAATTTTCAGTTTAAGCTCGGTTCGGAACCGAAAGTCGCAAAAGCAGACTTTTGCTTTGACTTTCAGTTCTGACCCATTAGAGCATAATTTAGAAATTCCTTAGAGCTTATTTAGGACCAGGTTTCATATAAGTATAACCCTCTGTGATTATACAACTTGGTTCATTATTATCCGATTCATATGCATATTTCCGTTAAATGCTTAAATGTTGACTATTATGCCCATATGACCTTAAAACATGAATTTTGAAAATGTAAAAGAGTAGAAACCTTAGTTGCTTATTTATAAGCTTGTACCTAAAATTTGACATCAGTTTGAGGTCTAGATTAAGAGTTACGCTCAATAGCGTAATTAGAAAGCTTTTTAGTAATTAAATGGCGTAATTAGCATATAGCCTATCTAAACCCAAATTTTTATACCAAACTTTTTACCCACTGATATAAAATAATATTTTGAGATTTTTGGAGATTTTTATTTATTTTTAGGCTGATCATAACCTAGAGTTCTAAGCTTAATTCGGTAGTTGTCGGTTTTGCCCTTTTAAGCTATAAAATGAGTTTTACCAAACCTTTTTCTACTGATCTAACATGATAAATAAGTTATTTTGAGCCTTCTGGAATAATAAAAATATCAGCTTTTCTTATAAAACCCAGAAATAGCCCAAAAATCGCCTTTTTACGCGTTTTTAACGCATAGTATGTATTAAAACCATTTTAGATATATAAGACTTGATACCTACTGATGTTTTAAATGAATCTCTATACTTTAGTAGTAAGCAAAAGTTTTAAACCTAGATTTCCAGATTTGACCTTTAAACCTTAAGTGAAATTACCAAAATGCCCCTTCGATGCATAGTATGGTTAGAAATGATAAATTTCACATATAGGTAATACCCTACTGATATAACTTATTAAATTAAGTATTTTACTGATTACATCAGACCCGAAACTCAGAATTATATTTAAACTCTTTTATAACCTTTTAAATGACCAAAATGCCCTTACGGGGCATAATTTGAGTTTAAATTCATATGAGGCATAATAGAAGATATCTTACTGATGTCACAACATGTTTAAGGCATATTAACATAGGAAACTTGTATATGACTCATATGGTTACTCATTACGCACTTTTCGCGTTCGGGTCGGCTTATGTAACTAGTTTGCATATATTAGCCGAAACGTGTCAAACCATATCGTTTTTGTCCCAAAATCCAGAATGTGTTTAAGTTACCCATATTAAACAAGCATGCAAGCTTGTCGGGTCAAAACCACATTCTAAACCGGTCTTCGCTTTATCATGCGTTTGAACCGTGTCTTCCTTTTGAAAACTAACCGGTCTAAGTCTAGGCTTAATTAAAGACCCGTTAGGATTCTAATAGGTTATTAAAAACCTTCGTTCCAGATTAGGAGCCCAGTAAAAGCTACGTGCACTTGCTGTATTTGATTTATACTTTGCTCGGGTAAATACTCTTAACTTATTTTCCCTATACGGGCTTGGGATACGGTACTATAAAAGTACCGCTTGGTCGGGTGTGTGTAGTTATTTATATCGTATTGTGATCTAGATATTTACATGACCCGCTTAATGTGTATTATTTGGTGTGTGGCCTTTGGGGGTTAAATGACCATGTCCCGGATATCCTTGGCATCATTCAAAGAAATGGCCACGACCTACGCACGGGGTGTAGGCGTACACCTGACAGCTGCATATGTAAAAACTGATAGCCCACTTAAAGGAATCAGCCTTGTGGGTATTATACCTGTGGCGTGTCAGTTAATCTAGACCGGCCCTACAAACCGGCTCTGATGGACGACAAATAAGTAAAACTGTATACAAGATTATTTTTAAAATAATTGTCCCAAGTTATAAAAGATATTTTTGCCGAAGTGCATTCAAATCAATTTTCAAACCCTTTTCAAAATGAGTAATTTAAGCTGTATTTACCAGTGTAAACTGACATATTTTCTAAAAAGGCTAAGTGCAGGTACTATACGTAATAGGCTTGCTACTCCAGGCATCAATAATCAAGTCTCGCAAGCTCTAGATGTCAAAGTCTGTTGAACAGTTTTCCTTTTTATTTGATCCGCCTGTAGATCTGTTTCAGCCACTTTGTGATACTTAATATTATATTTTATTTGGTTGAAATGAATCTATCTTTTGCTTCGGCTGTGCATTTATAATTTGTGTTGTTTGACTATGATGATATCAACTACGTCACGATACTCCCCACCGGGCCCACCGGTAATACGTGGAAATATTGGGATGTGACAGGTTGGTATCAGAGCCAACACTGAGTGAATTAAACACTAGCCTTTTGTGTTTAATCTCAGTTACACAGTTGCACATTCTCGAGTCTAGACAAGAACATAGGATTAATCCTAATTCGTTTTATTTTGTTCTTGATTTATTTCTTTTGTTATTTTTATGATTAGCCCCTGCATGTGCAAGTCATTTCAGTTAGAAGTCTCGTTTAGGGCAACCATGTGTTTGTTTAAATGTTAATGGAACGGTTAAAATTAAAATAACATTCCTATTTAAGATCTACCATTATAATAAAATGGCAAAAATCTAAAAAGGACAAGACCTAGCCATTTGTCACCTAAAGACAGGGCCAAAATGGTAGTTCCTCAATTAGATTCAGATCCTTGTTAACATCTCAATTTAGGATTTGTTCTGCGTTAAATATTAAAAAGAATCTTAAAAGTAAAACCTAGCCTAAATGTCGTTGCAGGCATGGCCAAGATGGTAAAACCTATTCAAAAAGATTCAAATCCTTGTTAAACATCTGAAAGCATATTAACATGCTTGACAAATGTGATTCGATAAAATCACATAAGTCATTCTTAAATTAAGTTATTCTAAATTCTCTTATTTATAATCATCCCTTAAGGATGAAGAGCCCACGGGCTATAATTAACATCCTCTGGGACTAAAGACAGTGGTAGCCTACAACTCCCTGTCAAGATAAGGTAATGAACTTTGATTCAAACCTTAATGCCCCGATTCCATGAAATCTGGGCTTATAAATTAAAACATGTCTACGTGACTAGGCCTTTTTGTGCTATTATTAACTTATAATTTAGAGTTATGATAAAGATCCTGAATATGTATATATTTAGCAAATTAACAAAAATGGTTCTTAAAACCATGGTTAATAAATCATCAAAATGCTGAATAAGCTTCTATATAAACCCTGTCCATTATTTTCTTATATGTAGCAATTAAAGCTACATGGCTAAGTCAGAAGAAGGAAACAGTCATCCGGTAGAAAATCATGAAAATACTAAGATACATGTGACTGGAGCAGAACTACAAGCATTGATAGATAATGCTGTTGCAAAAGCTACGGAGCGACAGTATAATGAATCTAGTGGGACGCATAGTAGAACCTCATCAGTACCCCACTCTAAATCTGTCCCTAAAACTCATTCTAAAGCTCACAGCAAGCCACCCTCTAAGAAAGATGAACCCAAGAAAGAGGATGTTCAACATTCCTCAAACCAACACAGTGTTCCATCTAAGAGGATAGTGTTCAATGGTGAACCGCGTACCAAGTCCTGTACCTATAGGTACTTTGTTTCCTGCAAACCCCGGGATTTTACTGGGGAGAAAGGGGCAATTGATTGTATGACCTGGTTGGATGAGATGGACACAGTTGTTGATATCAGCGGTTGTGCTGAAAGGGATATAGTGAAGTATGTATCCCAATCATTCAAGGGAGAGGCATTGGCATGGTGGAAGTCTCTCATTCAAGCTGCTGGGAAGATCCCACTCTACAATATGTCATGGGATCAGTTCGTTGCTCTCATTAAAGAGAATTATTGTCCGCAGCATGAGGTTGAAAGGATTGAATCAGATTTCTTATCGTTGGTGATGAAGAATTTAGATTGTCAGACTTACCTCACCAGTTTCAATACCATGTCTAGGCTGGTCCCGTATCTGGTAACCCCGAAACCCAAAAGGATTGCTCGCTTCATTGGGGGTTTAGCCCCAGAAATCAAAGCCAGTGTTAAGGCTTCAAGACCTGCTACTTTTAGATCAACAGCTGATCTATCTCTGTCTCTTACCTTGGATGTGGTCAGGTTAAGATCGCTCAAGAATTCTGATGAGAGTAAGGGGAAGCGTGAGGATGATACCTCACGAAGATCTGAGAAGAAGCACAAAGGTAATACGGACCACAAGAAAGAGTCTGGGTCCAACAAAGGCAATCAGCGATCAGAGGAAAAGCCAAAGTGCACGACTTGCCAAAAACGCCACTTTGGAAAATGCAGGCTTGAGACCAAGTCTCAATCAGGATCACCTGCATGTAGGTTATGCAAGTCTAAAGAGCATAAGACTATTGATTGCAAGAAGATTAAAAATGCCACATGTTACAACTGCAATGAGAAAGGGCACATTAAGACCAATTGCCCTAAATACACCAAGAAGCCTGAGTAAACCAAGAAGACCAATGCTAGGGTCTTCCAGTTGAACGCACAGGAGGCTATCCAGGACGACAACGTGATCACAGGTACCTTCCTCATTAATGATGTTTATGCAAGAGTGTTATTTGATTCTGGAGCAAATAAGTCTTTTGTTGATGATAAGTTCTTTAAGTTGTTAAACCTACCTGTTAGAACCTTAAGTGTGAAATATGAGGTTGAGTTAGCCGACGGTACCATAGAAACAGCCTCAACTGTATTAGATGGATGTGTTATATCCATTAGGAACCACTATTTTCCTTTGTCCTTGCTTCCTTTGAAGTTAGCCGGTTTCGACATAGTTTTAGGCATGGATTGTTATCTAATAACCAAGCCCAAATCGTCTGCAACAAGAAGCAAGTGGTGGTCAAGACTCCATCTAGTGAGTCACTTACCATCCAGGGAGATACCCAGCATGGACTACCTAAGCAAGTGTCTATGCTCAAGACATCCAGATGTTTAAAGAAGGGTTGTGTCATTTATATGGCACATGTGACTATTGATGAGCAGAAGCCCAAGGTTGAAGATATTCCAGTCATTCCTGAATATCCTGAAGTATTTCCTGAAGAACTACCTGGTTTACCACCAGATATGTAAGTAGAATTCAGAATCGACATCATCCCTGGAACAGCGCCTGTTGCGAGAGCGCCTTATAGGTTGGCACCAACAGAGATGAAGGAATTGAGGACGCAGCTAGATGATTTGTTAGCAAAAGGTTTTATTAGACCTAGTTCGTCTCCTTGGGGAGCACCAATCCTGTTTGTGAAGAAGAAGGATGGATCAATGCGTCTATGCATTGATTACCGTGAGCTTAATAAGGTTACTATCAAGAATAGGTATCCTTTGCCCAGGATCCACGATCTGTTCGATCAATTACAAGGAGCAAGCTACTTCTCTAAGATCGATTTGAGGTCAGGCTATCATCAATTGAAGGTTAAAGATGAAGATGTACACAAGACTGTTTTTAGGACTCGCTATGGTCATTATGAGTTCTTAGTGATGCCTTTTGGGCTCACTAATGCACCTGCCGCATTCATGGATCTCATGAATCGCATCTGCAAGTCTTATCTAGATAAATTTGTCATCGTCTTCATCGATGACATTCTCATCTACTCGAAGAGTCAAGCTGACCACGAGAAGCATCTCCATTGTATTCTGAAACTGCTTCATCAAGAAAAGCTCTGTGCCAAATTTTCAAAGTGTGAATTTTGGCTTCGTGAAGTCCAATTCCTTGGACATGTTATCTCTTTTTTCATGGCCTTGTACTTTTCGAATTTGTGTGTTATATCTCTTGGATCTTCGTTTCTTGAAGACGGCCCTTTGTCCTTTTTTCTCCTTTTTCGTTTGTCATCTTGGTGATGGTGAAGGATCCTCGTTTATGTCGGGAATACCGAATCCGCTCGAGATTTCGACATTCGGTGATCCTCGTGTATAATTTCCCGAATCCGAAGACTTTCTTTTTAGACCCGAGCCGGAGCTTTCTTCATTCAACAAAGGTACCGGCGACCACTTTTGATTTGTTCTAACAATCTCCCAAGCCGCAATATGAGCAAAATCAATTTTTTCTGTTCTTTTGTAATCCTTTAGCGCTTGTTTCATTACATAAGCATCGTCCTCCCCGCTAGGACATAAACGATCCTAAAATAATAAATTATCAACAACTTAATCCAAATATTTCGTTAAAAAATAAACCGTATAAAAAAAATTACCGCTTGATGAAATAGACCGTTGAATGTGTTAATTTTTGTTTGCATCGTCATCCATTTTGAGCGAACTTGGTGGTGGGTTCGGTTACTTCCTCCGACCGTTTCATTGTAGTGGTTTTGAACTTTCTTCCAAAACCCATCCGCCTTTTGTTGATTGCCTTTCTTTTTATTCAAAGTGCAATGAACAAAAGCCTTTGCCAACGCCTCTTCTTGTCTAGGCGTCCAAGTTTCCCGTTTCGCTTTTCCTTTTCTTTCCGGTTCGGCTACATTTTCGTTCAGGGGATTTTCTTCAACCGCAACATCTTCATCCTCATCTAACTCTTGTGTTTCCGGCACGAACTCCTCATCGGAGTCATCTTGTACGTCTCTCGGTGATTGTGACATTGGGGTTTGAAAAGGTCTCGGTGATAGTGAGCTTGGGGTTTGAAAAGCAAACGGGTCAAAAGCATTTTGGGCTTCTAGGGAGTAATCATAATAACCGGGTCGAGTTATCGTCGGACCATGTTGCATCCAATTTTGGATGGGTTGGGTATCATAACCGAAAGGTTGATGCATGGGTTGGTTAAAATAAAATGGAGGTTGGGTTTGATTCGCAAACCCAAGCTGCGGATGAAACGGGACACTAGAACCACCCGAACCACGTTTATCTTGAGCCCTCGACTTCGAACCGGACCCTACCATTTTTTTTCTTGCCTTCACCCTTGTTTGAGCCTTCCATTTTTTTAAAAAGATTTAAAAAAAGAGAGTGGAATGTAGTAAAATTGGATGAGATTGAAGGTATTTGGTTTGGTATTTATAATTTAATTTTCTAAAACAAAAAAAATATTTTTTTTTTACTTTTGAACGGTAATATTACCGTTGAAAACCCACAACGGTCAAAAAAGCATTTGTTCCTGAGTCGGCATGCCCTCCCCGCACCACATGCTTCGCCGCGTCGGCAAAACCTAGGTGGCGGTGTTTGCCGCTCGGCAAAAAGGTTTGCCGACTTCCGCTCCGAACACCCTTATGGTTTTTACAGAAAAAAAAAGTATTAGGTCACATGATTAATATGATAAAATCCTATTAGTTAGATGTTTAGATGACAAATATTTTATGTGTAAATCAATTCAATAAATGTCACTAAATAACTAGCATTCACTTTTTCAGTGAGCTATGTTGGCAATTGTGTTTATTTGTATTAGAATAAATTATAAAATTCATTCTTTATGTTTGTATCAGATTGCAAAGTGTGTCCTTTATCTTTAAAGTTGATGAGATTCATACTTTATATTTACAAAGCCTTACATAATCTGTTCTTTAGCCCTAACTCAGTTAAATTTTAATGTTAAGTAAGGGTATATTGGTATTTTCACTAATATATTTAAAATATCTCTAATAAATAAAATAGAAAAAAAAAATAAATCAGATACCCTTTCTCACAACTCTCTCTAACTTGTTGTTCCCACCACCACCATCATAAACAACCCTCAGATTAATCAGTAACAACATACAGTTGTGATATTTGACCATTTCACCTAATTTAACAATTACAAGTAATAAAAGAAAGCATACAAATAAAAAAGCCAACCATTCCGAAGAGGTAAGTCGATGTTGACCCACAAGTAATATCATAAATCAAGATATCAACCATTCCAAGTTGTTCTATGCAGTGGCGGATCTAGAAAATTACTTAAGGGGCAACGTTTCAAAATTTTTTTTTAACGTACTTCATACAATGTAAACGAAACAACGATAGTAGCGCGATAATAAATAAATTTAAACACGTACCTAAATGAGTTCTCCTCTTCGGTTTTTGAAAACACAAGTAAACGAAACAACGATAGTAGCATTTGTGAGGCCTAAGATATCGTTCAACAAGTGTATGTAAAACACAAATTCAAGACTCTCAAAATATGATAGAATACCTGACGCATTGGATCGTTGTTGAAAGGTCTCTCCATCTTGTTTAATAAAAGTAAGTACCTCAACAACTTCCGGAAATAATTTCAACAAACATATGATGGTTCTGTGATGAGAACCCCATCGTGTGTCTCCGGGTCGGGCAAGGGAAACCTCTTGGTTTAATCCTTTTCCTGTGTTAATTTCACCCGCTAGAATTTCGTTTTCCACTCTCTCTTTTTTTGCCTCCAACATCATATCTTTTCTTTTGCAAGAAGCACCAACCGTATTAACAACCATGCCAAGAGTTTCGTAAAATTCTTTAACACCATCATGTTTTTTTTTGCTACAGCCACAATCACTAACTGAAGTTGATGAGCAAAGCAATGTATGTAATGTGTCGATGGATTGTCTTTCAGAATTAAAGCTTTTAATCCATTAAACTCTCCCTGCATGTTGCTTGCACCATCATAACCTTGACCCCTGATCTGTTTAAACAAAAACAAACAATAAAATACAATGATACGACATATAATCTTTATTATAGTTTATGTAATGAAATTATGAAACATATAACTTACTTGATCTATGCTTAAATGGTTATCGGCTAATAAAGACACAATGGCTTCTTTAAGAGTTAAAGAAGATGTATTCCTCACATGAGCAACTCCAATTAAACTCTCTTTAACAACTCCGACATATCTCACAACTACGGCCATTTGTTCCTTTAAAGACACGTCGCTAGACTCATCTACTAACAACCCAAAGACATCGTCTTTAATTTCTTCACAAATCATTTTGGTTACTTCTTTCGCATAGCAATCGACAATCTCTTTTTGAATCGATGGAGCTGTCAACTTATTATTCTTCTTGGCCTTCCCTAAAGTGTACTTACCAATATTCGGGTTGTTCACACTAATCAACTTTAAAACCGAAATAAATATACCTTTATAAAGAGACTTTTCAGATTCGTCATGACCACGAAACGGTAAACTATTTTCTAAACAAAATCCAGCACTACGAACATACCCCATTAATCGATACCGATTTCCAATCCTTATTTCCTTGTTACGCCTTTTTTCATTCGCATCATAGGATCGCTTTTGGTTCAAGAGATTTTCACATTTTTGCGCCGCCTTATTATGTATACTATTAACTAACCCAACATGTTCTTTTAAGACACCCGGTTTACTCCAATTACAAAAGCCTCCACTTACAAAAGTCTCTCTTCCACCTTTATTACCAACACTTTCATTAAACAAGTAACAATATAAACAATATGCTTTTTCTTGTTTAGTGCTATACTCCAACCAATGATATTTATCAAACCATTTAACATAAAAACGTCTCCGGCCTTTAGAATAGTTTGTCCATTTAAAGTCATGACCTCGTGGTTGAAAAGCCTTTTTAACAAGATACGCTCTTCTTATGTCGTCTATTTGATTTGGATGATAACTAGTAATAGGAGGTCTATTGGAGGGATCCGAAGGAAGATCATTCAAATCAATTTTGTTTCGTGTTGAAGGACTTGAAGCCGAAGTAATAATTGGACTTGGAATTGGTCCAATATCTTCATTTTCTTGCATATCAATATCATTCTTTGAACTTGGACCAATTTCTTCATTTTCTTGGTTATCAATATCATTATTTGAACTTGGACCAATATCTTCATTTTCTTGCTTATCGTCAATAATATTTGAACTAGGAGTTGCACCCAAATCATCCTTTTCTTGGAATTTTCGTTTAAAAAGACTACTAATGAGAGTTTGTTTTTTCATCTTTCAACTTTCAAATTCCCTAATTTTATAAGACAAATAAAATTAAACAATAAGCCCTAAATCAATTTCATATAAACCCTAAAAGGCTATAACAATTGCACATAACTATAACTAAAAAACTAAATGAAACATTTGTAATTTGCAATTAAACAAACATAAATTATTCAATTTTCATGAGGAATAAAACACTAACTAGAATACCCAATTGGATTTTGGAAAAACACTTACTTGAGATGGACTGCAGACTGGAGTGGCGGACGATGATGACAATAGACCCAGCAGCGGCGGCAAAGGGCAGAGGGAGGGGAGGACAATTGGGTACCTGTTAAGACACGATTAGACCTGTTTGACTGAAAAATACACCCTTTGACTTTTTTAATTTTTAAAATAATTGAAATTACAATGTTAGGATCTATCATTTATTCATCTTTGTACATAAAACATAAAACTGTTTTATAAACATGAGGTAGAAAGTAGTTAAACGAGTCATAATCATGTTTGAAACTTATGTTGTGCGCGCCGTCAGAAACCTGTTAAACCTGTTAAGACACGATTTGCCAGCCTTAGCGGCAAAGGGCGGAGGGAGGGGAGGTCGGCGCTGCTTCTGCTCGTTCAAGTGGCAGTGGGGATGTGAATGTTCAACTCTGTTACTGCTTCTTTTCTTTTTACTGCTTCTTTTCTTCTTTGTTAAAACAATGGGTATCGGGTTGGGACTTGGGCTAATAATTGGGCTTACAAGTCTTGGGTAATTAGTTGTGTGGTATAAATTTTTTTGGGCTTTCAAAAGGGGTAACATAATATTTATCAAGGGGCAACAAAATCCGAAAAACGCAAAAAAAAAAATTACACTATCGCGGCCGAGCCAAGGGGCAACCCGGGCTACCCCTTGACATGCGGTATGTCCGCCCCTGGTTCTATGTTGACTTGCATCCAAACTTTTAGGGTTAAATTATCAAAACCCACAAATAATATCATAAATCAAGGGTTAAGTTATTCTACAAAGGCTCCTAATTGTAAGAAGTGTAAAAACGATTTATAGAGTGACAAGTGTCTAATAACCTAAAACCTAAACCCACTACACCACCACCCAAAACCTGAACGGAGATGGTGATTTGGTTAACGGAGATGGTGATTATGATTGGTCTGCCGGAGATGAGGAGGGTGGTTGGAGGAGACGAGCGGCTGTGGTGGTGATTAAAAGACGACGAAGATGATCACCGGCGTAGCGGTGGTTATCAGAGGTGGTTAACGGTGAAGAAAGTAACTGGGGTGAACACCGGTGGTTGTCGGAGAAGATCGATCCACCAAAGCTTCTATGGTAAACAACAGGGTAAAACCTAATTCTAATTGCTTTAATTCATATGGGTATTGTGGCAATTTTGACATTTAAAGTCAATGTTCTGACTTTATTTAGGATTTTTGATAATTGGTGTATTTTTTTAAATTTAATAAAAGTGTTTTTTTTTTATATAATTTAAGGATTAAATGAAAAAAAAAATAGAAAAGTGTTTTTTTTTTAAATAATTAATAAAAATAAAAATGAATGATTAGGTAATGATGAGTAGGGGCTTTATGACTACACGCTCTAGTGATATAACATAACGTCCCATAAAGCTCCTCTATGACTTAGTGTGCCACTTGTCGCATAACGCATCCAAAGAGTCTTTATGACTACACATGACCTTAAGAATATAAGATTTTACATGAGGATGTAAATCATCAACGTGAGAATATAAATATTTGAAATAAACAGATATTAAAATTCATAGCTTTAGTGTTTTTTTATACATCGCATTTTGAGATAAGACTATGAATTGATGTGCTAGTTCGTATTAATTAGTTTTTGTAGGTTTCTTGCCAAACCTATGACCATGCTACAACATCTATTTCTAGATTACCCCATTAAGTTTCTTTCATGTGCTAAATCTATTTCTAGATTACCCCATTAAGTTTCTTTCATGTGCTAAACCTTGGCATTTAACATGTTTAAATTGTTTGAGAGTTTCTGACCAAACGAACACCGTATTTTCCTCAAGATTTTTAAAGATATATAATTAGCCGGCAAATAAAAGGACAGAACGGTGAAACCTTAAATTTGGTTGTCAATGATTCATATTGGCCACTTGTTTTTTGGTTGACAAATTGATTTCATATTGGCCACTTGTTTTGTTATAAAATCCAAGGTTGAATATGCTAAACTATCTTAAACGAAACTTAGTTTTATTACTGTTTCTTGGCTTTTAATGGTTATAGATCACATAACGTAAATGATTGAATAGAAGTATTTATTTTTATTTTTATTTTTATTTTATTAAAATGTCTTTTTTTTCTAGATGCGTAGTTATTATCTATAATCTTAAAGTTAAATGTCGGTGAATTTTACATTTATAGCCCCTTCTCTTTTTCTTTATGGCTTTTACACAATGTGCATTTTAAGAATTCTGCTATTAAATGATAGGTTGCCCAAAGCATGCAAATTAATAGCCTCACGTTATACTTCAACCTAAGGCCATGGGATATGGGGCTTGGGTTGGGGCGTGGGTTGAGGTAAAACGCTCAAACCACCACCCCGAGTGGGCTTGGGTTGGGGCGTGGCCCCTTGGGGCTTGGCTGTCAAGCCGGGCGTGGGGCGGGGGAGCAAGGTGACATGGCGGTTTGTGATTGACCCATTAAAACTAGCCGTTGGCTAGCCGTTGGGCTAGCCGTTGGGGCTACTTTTTAAAAAAAATTCCTTTATAAATACTTACCACATTTAACATTTTTCTCACACAATATCAAACACATAAAACACAATATTGCCATGAGTTCTTCAAGTTATAGTGAATCGTCATCATCATCATCTGACGATGGTGCGGAAATATTTCTACAAACGATCGCGGCGGTGGTGAAAGCTATCGTGGAAGACGAAGACGATGAGGAAGAGACTCAACAACCTAAACGGAGGAGAAGGTAGATCGCTCGTGAATGGCACACCGCTAACGATTTGTTGGTAAGCGATTACTTCTCAGCGGAACCTAAGTATGATGAAAAAATGTTTAGGCGTCGTTTTCGTATGAATAGAAACTTATTTTTAAGAATATCTAGAGATCTTGAGGAGAAATATGTTTATTTCCAACAAAAACCCGATGTAACCGGGCAATTAGGATTTAGTACGTGGCAAAAGGTCACGGCCGCACTTAGGCAGTTAGCGTACGGCAATAGTTCGGACATTATGGATGACTATTTAAAAATGTCTGCACGTGTAGCTAGAGAAACTCTTCACAACTTTTGTTCGTGTATTCTAGAACTTTATAGGAAAAGATATTTGAGAAAGCCCTCCTTCAGTGACATGCAACAAATATTGGAACATCACGCAGATTATCATGGCCTACCCGGGATGCTAGGTAGTTTAGATTGTATGAAATGGCCTTGGGAACTTTGTCCTACCCAATGGCAAGACGCTCACACTAGTGGATTTCACGGGGTGCCAGCCATCATGCTTGAAGCGGTTGCGTCCCAAGATCTTTGGATATGGCATGCATTCTTCGGTATGCCAGGTTCACATAATGATATTACCATCATAAACCACTCGCCTCTTTTCAATGATCGGGTAAATGGTATAGGACCCAAAGGAACTTTCTTTATAAACGGGGTTGAGTACATGTACGGGTACTACCTAGTTGATGGGATTTACCCAGAGTGGGGGGTTTTCGTAAAATCGTTCACAAGACACGGTACCTCAGATCCAAAGAGATTAAAGTTTAACAGGGTCCAGATGGCTGCTCGTAAAGACGTCGAACGAGCATTCGGTGTTTTGAAGAAAAGGTGGCGAATATTGGCAATGCCTTGTCGACTATGGGACAAGGATCAAATTGGAAACGTGATGTACACATGTATCATTCTTTACAACATGATTTTGGAGGATGAAGGTAGAGCGGTCGTAACCTACTATGATGATGATGACCCCCAACCAGGTAACATAACAGACGAAGATAAAGCGGCAAATGAATTTTTAATAAAGTCAAGGGATATACATCAGAACCTTCGAGCTGATTTGGTGGAACATGTTTCAACGATTCCTGGGTTCGAAACCGACGAAGACGACGAAGAATGACTGTTTTTTATTTTGATAATTATTATGTATGTTTATGTCTTTTTTTTAAAAACAATATGTATGTTTATTTTTTATGTAGTTATAAATAAAAATATATATAAAAAAATGTTGATGTGGCTAGGCCACGCCTAACCCAAGCCCCACCATACCCCTAAAAAACTTGGCATTGGGTTTGTAATATTCAAGATCCACGTGTCACCAAATGCCCAACCCAAGCCCCAACCCAAGCCCCACCGTACCTTATGGTCTAAAGGTATGTTTCTTAGAGTTATTACTTTTAGCTCTCTATTTTTACTAGCCCCTTCACTTTGACCATTAGCACTTTCGGTCCCTACTTTATTTTACAAGTTTTGCAAACTAACCTTTATACTTTTACATTTATAGCCCATTCTCTTTTTCTTTATGGCTTTTACATGATGTGCATTTTGAGAATTCTGTTGATAAATGATAGGTTGCCCAAAACATGCAAATTAATAGCCTCACACTATACTTCAACCTAGAGGTATGTTTCTTAAAGTTATTACTTTTAGCTCTCTATTTTTACTAACCCCTTCACTTTGAGCATTAGCACTTTCGATCCCTACTTTATTTTACAAGTTTTGCAAACCAACCCTTAATACTATATATAATATAAATTTTTAATCCTATTAAGTTTTTTACTAATTTAATTTTCCTTCGCTAACTTTCCTTCCCTAATTTATTTTGTTTTCTCTAATACTCATTACTTAAAAATACTATTTTTCTACATGCATATTTTTATATACACGTCTATATAAATTCGAGTTGGTGTATGTTTCAATGTAAACTTTTTTCTGTAAACGAGTCAAGTCAAATATAATACGCTTTCGTTAAAAAAAACATTTTTTACGTGCACACATTTTTATGTACGTGTCATTATAAATTTGAGTTGATCTACGTTTCGACGAAACTATTTTGGGAAACAAGTCAGGTCAAATATAATACGTTTTCGTGTTTATTTTGTTTTAAAAAACTCTTATTAAGCCATTTTGATTACATATGTCAGTTTTTCCTTTAAACCCGTTACATTTTCTAGGTACGAGTCGGGTAACATTTTACTTTAAACCCGTTACATTTTCTATGTATGAGTCGGACGTTATAATTGTATGGTATAAATTAGATTTCCTTTACGTTTTGATCCAATTGCAATGCTTATATAGGTTACATTGAGTTCAATCGGATACGTCGGAACAGACGTTTTCATATGGTTAACGAATCACATAATGCTTAAATTAATCCATTCAATGTTTGCAATGTACCCGCGCCGCAATGTGCGCGGGCCTAATTACCAGTTATATCAACATTTGAAGAGCAACTTGAATATTAGCTTGACGCATAATAAATGTCCCTTTCATTGTGACAAGTATGATCGTCTAGAATCCTTGCATGGGTGGAACTAGATAAGGATGCCGAAACAATTGGGCCTAGACATGTAGAAACAAATGGGCCTTTACTAATATATATTGACAATGATGAGTAAAAAAATAGGTTTAAATTTTACTAATAGATATTGATGAATGATGAGTAAAAGAATAATGGACTTGTTTTAAAATGAGTTTTAAAGTGTTTAATGAATTTAAAATAAATAACATGTTAATGAGTTTAAGTGTTTAAATCATATTTAGTTGTTGATTGTGGTTTAGACTGTAAAAAATCTACAATATAACACATCACGAAGAACCTCAATTTTTATAAAACACAATGTCAACAAAATACAAAGACATTCCTGAATCATAACTGGTATAACATATCGTGATGAAACCAATACATAATAAAACACAACGTCAATAATTACAACGATATTTTTTATTATTTTTAAATTCATTTGTAAAATAATTATTATACCGATTTTATTACATAATTTATAAATCAAATAATGCTTAAATTAAGCCATTCAATGTTTGCAATGTGCCCTGTACCCTGAGGAGGGTCAGACAGCGGCAGATGCTTCGGCTGGGTATATCACTCTCTTTTGGGATTTCTTTTGTGAAGGCAACTTTCGTTTGCCAGTAACAAAATTTTTCCTCGAAATTCTTAGGTATTATAAGTTTCACATCTCCCAATTGCACCCTATTGGTATGGTTAGGGTTCGATATTTCGAGTTTGTGTGTCGGACAATGCATATTGAGCCGACGGTTCCTCGATTTAGGGTTTTTCACCAAATGCACTGTACCCAAGTGTTTTATTCGTTTGTTCAGAGAGCGTCAGCGAAGAAGATTTTGCTGCAACCCCCCAAATCCTTCCATGATTGGAAGCAGAAATTTTTCTTTATCAAGGCCGGTGTTATTCCGATGAGGATGATCTTTAGAGGAAAAGAAAATGTTCCTACTGAAACCATTCAAACTCCTGTTGACGAGAGTTGGTATCAAGATCTGAAAGATGTTCCGTCGATTGCGTTGCCGGAGAAAGCCCTTGTTGGTGCTAGTATGAGTTTGAATTGGAAGATAGACCGGGAAGACAAACCGGTGTATACGGAGGATGGCAAAGGTAAGATTTGGGGGTTTTGCCCTTTTCTGCCCCCTTTTTTTTTTGAAACTGCTCTTCTTCCTCTGTAGTTATTTCGTTGTATGTTGTTGCATTTAAGAGAGAAGGCGGAAAGATGGGTACCATTCAGAAGAAACCTGATGAAGAGCTTTGGTATCATCGGATTGTGAAGAATTTTGTTCTTCCGCGGTATGTGGATCTGTCTCTTCAGCCTGCTGCTGGTGCTGGTAAGCTATTATCTTTTTGATTTTTGTTCGCTATTTTTGCGCATTCGACTAAATTGTACTCTGCGCTTTGCCAGTAGGCGAATTGTCGAACTTGGGCATAGGCCCTGAAAAGAAGAAACGCGCTACAACCGCTACTGCTGCGCCTAAGAAGAGCGATGTTGAGAAAGCTCAATCCTCCAAGGCCAAGAATGTTGGGGGAGAGAAGAAAGGTATGCGCAATCCTTCTGACTCCTGGTGTGATTATGTGGTGGTTTCTGATTCATTGGAGGGTCTTGCGCCTGTAGTTATTGTTAGAAGGCCGAAGCCTGAACCGAAAGATACCGCTGACGTCCCTCCGCCCATTGATTTGGAATCCAGCCCTGAGCACTTGGTGCGAAAGAAAGCAGGGAAAAGAAAACAGACTGGCGCTGAGGCTGAAGGTCAACCTGCAATGAAGATCCAAAAGAAGAAAATTACCAGGAAAGGCAAACTGGACGCCTTTATTTCAGAGTCTGCTCCTAGTAAGTGTCATTTCTTTTCTCTTTGTAAGTGCGTAGAATATTTTGTGACTTATAGATTTATTTTTCAGAAAAAACGACTTCTCCTACTCCCACAGAACCGCTGCCTGTGGTTAATGAAGAACTTCCACCCTCTCCTCCGCGTGCTTCTGTTGCTGATTTGTTAAAGAATATTGAGGTTCCTGAGGGTGGTGCAGAAAAGGTTGTTGATCCTGAGGCTGATTAGCCTGTTGATGTAGCTGTGAACGCGGAAAAAGTTACTGGCCCAGAGATTGCGGATGATGCTGGTAACTTACAAACTCCTGAAGCTGTTGCTCATGACGAAGGAAAAGAGAAAGTTGCTGAGCAGATTCCTGTTTCAACTTCGTCTCCCAAACCTTCTGATGTTATGCCTGAGAACATTGAGAAGGTTACTGTTGAGGAGCAGGGCTCATTTTCTGGCGCAGGCAAAAATTCTCCTATCTGCCCAGAGGAAACCTTGGGGGATTATTATTATAGAACTTATTCGAAGAAGGACGCCTCCGAGCTTCATGCTCCTGTTTGGAATCTGAAGAAGGGTGATACTTTCTCGGATTGGCGCATCTGTCGTGACTGGTTGCAGGGAATATTTCCGCCTGGGGAAATTAAGTTTCAAGAAATCCGGCCTCATGAGCAAACTAATCATGCTTACCATGAGGAAGCTGCTTCTCATGCCTCAACCACTCATCGCATAGTGCGTGAATGGCTGTCACACCCCCAAAATCCACCATGCGTAGTATTACAGCTTGGAGGCATGACATGACCAGGATCAAGCCACCAATCATGTTGAACAATGTATTTAAGATAGATAAAATCCAACCACGCAATGTAATTGGTGATCAAAAGCTAGTTAACCAAGTTCAAATTAAACAGCGGAAGCATAAACGTGAAACCAAAACATAAGTCTTATAAGTTCATAAAGTTCAAATATTAATCACGGGACATGACAGTCCATATCCCACTACGACCTCCTCCTCGTGCAAGCTCCATAAGCATCTAACGACCTGTAAGGCATGTAACAACGAGTCAGCAACGAAGTTGAGTGAGTTCACAGTTGGTTGTTTAGTTTTACGTTGTTTCCGAAAACATGGTTTGTCTTTTGCTGGCTTACTTGCCGTGGGGGTTACCCCATAGTTGAAAATATGATTAACCAGTTCCTTCTTTATTACCCAAACCATATCCATAATCAGTGGGGGCTTCCCCATGTGAACCACTAGAACGTTACCATATCGACTACTAACGAAAGTAAGTTGTGCCCTACGTCAATGTCTATCATCATTGACACTTTGCCATAGTCCATTAGTACACGCCTGTCCGACTGGCACGGTGTGAGGTTTGTTAAACCTAATAGCGCTATTAACTAATGACCCGCTCGCCATTGGCCTCGGCGATTAAGTCGATATAAAATGAGGGACTTAATGAAAGAGTTTTGTCTAGTAAGTTTTAAGGTTGTTGTCCTACCCAAGGAGGACGAACGTACGTATTCTACCCAAGGAGAATACGCAGGATTTATATTGGCATCCTACCCATGGAGGATGGCGGTACATATCCTACCCAAGGAGGATATGTAGGTTCCGTTTTAATTCTTTAACTCATTCCCAACCACCGGGAATCCCATGCCTTAGAAAGTGTGTGAACTCACCTTGGTTTGCTCGGTTAGATTAGTTACTCTAATAATCAGAAATCAAGCACGTCCTAATAAGGTACAGATAACAATCAATTTCTCATGCATAACATGTATCCTACGTACAGTTTATCTACTCATTACTTCTATCACGTATCACACAATTCTAATTTCAAGGTACTTTGTTAAGTTATATTATTTTACCCTAAAATAATATAACTATCTCACAAAATAAACAAGTATCCACACAAGTGTTCTAGTATAAAATATATATCCTAATATATATTTAACCATTTTACTTGTAAAAATCAACCTCCGATACTTTGTATTTTTGTAAATAAACTCATGGCGAAGTTTATTTTGAAAAAACAAAGTTAAAATGTATTTGTGAACACTTGTTAGAAAAATAATTTCTAACTGTTGGAATTTTTAGAAAATTTCGCCAGAGTTTCCTTTGTAAATGGAGGCATCCATGCTAATAAGCATATCATTTTCTTTTCCAAAAATCATTCAACAATCATCAATCAACAATATACAATTTCTACTTACCAATCTTGTTAAAAACAAGCATAAATTACCATTTCATGAACTTGAAAATTTATAAAAATGTGTAGTAACTTACTAGTGTATTTAGTAAGTCTTGTTACCCTTTAAAGTGTGATTGCTTCTTTAAAAACTCCATTTTTAAAGAATATGGATCTTTACAACTTATGTTCATATTTTCAAAAAATGCTTCTTCATGTATTTTTCTTGTTACACATGTGTTTCTTCACTTCGTTAACCACTAAAAATGATGTATATTTATGTAAGAACCAAGATTTTGTAAAACTTGTATTTTTAACTTGGTTTCTTGGTAAATCTTACTTGAGATATTTAGATTTACAAGACTTTAAACTTACTTTGTTCATCATTTTACAAGAAACATTATATTCATTCAAGTTCATGACTTTAGTGAGGATTATCCATAACCTTTAACATGTTCATCCTCTCATCTTGCTAGATTATGTTTTTAATCATGATCTAGCAGGATTACATGATGATTGTAACGCCCCGCGTTTTCATACTTTCAATATTTAGAAACCATCGTTTGTAAAACTATTTTTGGAAACTTTGTATTCTAATCATTCTTTCCTTGTAATCATTGTAAATCCGAGACTTGGATCATAAATAAAATTCGTATTTCTTTAAATTCACCATCTACATATTCATACATGTTCATACGTTCGAATTCATTGTACATCGAATCCTTATTTGTAATTCATACTTATACGATACTTATTCACGATGCATGTCCATGCTTGTCCTTAAATTGTTGATACCTAAAAACCCCTAATAATATGCTTATTTATACAACGGTTAATCATCTAATATGTGACATATACTTGTCACTTACAAATATGTTACATACTTGTACATTACACTTTTTACCTAGTTAAATCATGTTTTATTTCATATTTCACCTTGTTACAAGTTAGGGGAAACATTGTTGCATATTATTACACAACTTAACTAACAAAATTACTCATTATAATGTCTTAAAAAAATAAAAAAATAAAGAAATATGGCAGCCCCAATTCAGCAAAATTCAGCCCCATATAGTTGGGTTTTGTGGGCTAGTTTCAAGGTGTAACCCCTTCTAAACACTTCCAAAGCCCAACCCATTGAAACCCCAATCCTTCCCCCTATAAATACCACTTATAACCAGCCTCTCTACCATTTTTGCAACACTAAAAACTCTCAAAACATCCTCCAAACCGTAGCTGAAAGCAAAGGTTCGAGCAGATTGACACCCCTTCACGAAAATGAGCATAACTCACTCATTTCTTAACGAAATCACTTGATCCTTTTTCCTACATACTTGGATAATCACGGGGTTCGATTCCTAGACTTCTCCTTGGAGAAATCAGACCTGGAAATGCCCCGAAATCGTCCATAAACTTTCTGTTTGTTTTTATGTTCATCAAAAACTTGTTTAAACCTATGTAACTTGTGTTCAACACATCTCATACCTATGTCCTAATACTTACAACTTATCCCATGGTTGGTTAAGCTTAAAAACAAGGTTGAGACATTTAAAATCAGAGGATTAAACCTCATAAACTTGGTGTTTTATCTAGGGTTTCAACCCACAAATCATGTCAAGCTTAGGTCTTGATGAATGAGTGATTAGGGAACAACTTGGGTTGTCCTACATACAATCCTCACGTGATTTGATGATTTCTCTATAGTTAGGTTGTTTATGTTATTGTGCAAATCCTAGTTCGTGACCCTCCTTGGTTGTTGTTACACCAAGTGAAGTGGTGAACATTCAAGGGGTTCCTAAATGGAAGCATGTCCTTCCTACCCCATACATGACATCTATGATAACACGAGGTGCCTAAATGAAGATTCTAATCTTCTACCTCCTACTTGAATTATTGGACTAAATAATATGTAGTACTTAACCTAGATATATATATACACTCATTCGAACCTTTGATGTTGAAACGTTTTATTACTCGAACTCCAAAACCTTACGAAATGCTACCTATCAATTAAATCGGTCCAACGAAACTCTTGCCCATGAACTTCATATTCGACTTAATCACTAAAACTTGTTCACATTATATCGTCATACTAGAGACTTCCATTCTTAATTGAAACCAAACCAACCTTTCTCAATTACTTATAGGATCTTATAGATATTATGAGATCGTTTTACCAAAGAATATTTCCAACATCAACGAACCATTTGTCAAAACCCTTTAAAATGAACACTAAGACCTTTGATAAACCCCTTTTCCAAGGATCGACGTATTCACAAAAACTCCAAAATTTCTTGTTTTGATGAAACGAACTTACTGTTTCGAAGACCTTTTCCTACACCTATTTTCCAAAACACGTGGGCAAGAAGACTTCATGGGGGCCGACCATCTTCGGATTTCGTACACTCTTTTAAAACAAAGGTAGCATTTCCATTCATTACAAAATACGATATGCATGACCAATAAGTACTTTATATCCTCTTACATATGCAAACTATATTCTTCCTTTCAAACCAAGCTTAATCTAAATTTGAGTCAATAAACTCAACGTTTCGTTTAAACAACTATACATGCATATCATCCTACATGTTTTTGTCACTATCTCACAACAACTCCACTTATATCGTTCGTATCTACATACTCAACCTTTTGAGCACTCTTACATACGTAACTTTGTTATGTTTCAATTAATACTATATACGTAATCAATAGTATTTGTACTCACCCTCTCACTCATATTCATAACAACACATTTTATGCTTATACTTGTAATCGTATTCATACTTGTACTCATGCGTTTTATGATTTTAATTATATTTATACGTTTCATGCTTACACGTATACTCATACTACTCGTACGTTTGATACCCATACTTACGTGTATATTCATACTTAAACTTATACTTATGCTCATAGTTTTGCTTATACTCATGATTCATACATTCGTACCCGTACGCGAGCGGAATCCGAGGGATTCGCTTACGTGGGTCCCACACATACTTAAGCATGGACTTGCTTATATACTATATCCTTGTACGTGCACATTCTAATTTTTTTGTATACCCTGATTCATACACAACTAGTACAAGCTATGCGGATCATGCGACGATCAAAATAATCACGGGTGCACACGGGATTATAGTGATAGGCGTATGAGAACCATAGAGTGTGCTACTGCGTATGGTAATGCACGGACGTGACATGACACCGAAGACGAAACGGGTGTAACATGGTCAAAACACGGTGGATACGCCGCTGGTACTTCCTATATATAAGTGTTTTCACCATATTACCAAACTTTCGTAAAACGTGCCATGAGAAATTCAGTGTTTTACAGACCTCTTGGACCTAATACAAGCTTTAAACAACTCACAAACGCATTACGTCCGATTATCCATGACGAGACTTCATCTTTAACATGCAACTTTCATCTATCTAATACCCATATCACTCATATACTTGCGTTCTTTTGGTGTCAATTGTTCGCCCCATGCTCCTATTTCCTTCCTGTCATACGAGCCTCGGTCACAATCAAGCTCACTCAAGCATTCGAATCCTAACTTACCTTATTACCTTTAGAACCGATTTTCTAATTTTAGCCCTTTCAAATCATTTTTACCTATCCATGTTTACCCCTGCTTATGCCTCAAAACCATTTTATCCCGACAAATCATTTTACAAACTTATTTTCCCAAAGTTTTGTGCCTTTCGAAACATTTCAAAATTTTCAAGTCTCAAATTTTTACTAGAACTCTTCAAGTCTACCTCTTGAATAAATTTCGGGACGAAATTTCCTAAAGGTGGGGAGACTGTAACGCCCCGCGTTTTCATACTTTCAATATTTAGAAACCATCGTTTGTAAAACTATTTTTGGAAACTTTGTATTCTAATCGTTCTTTCCTTGTAATCATTGTAAATCCGAGACTTGGATCATAAATAAAATTCGTATTTCTTTAAATTCACCATCTACATATTCATACATGTTCATACGTTCGAATTCATTGTACATCGAATCCTTATTTGTAATTCATACTTATACGATACTTATTCACGATGCATGTCCATGCTTGTCCTTAAATTGTTGATACCTAAAAACCCCTAATAATATGCTTATTTATACAACGGTTAATCATCTAATATGTGACATATACTTGTCACTTACAAATATGTTACATACTTGTACATTACACTTTTTACCTAGTTAAATCATGTTTTATTTCATATTTCACCTTGTTACAAGTTAGGGGAAACATTGTTGCATATTATTACACAACTTAACTAACAAAATTACTCATTATAATGTCTTAAAAAAATAAAAAAATAAAGAAATATGGCAGCCCCAATTCAGCAAAATTCAGCCTCATATAGTTAGGTTTTGTGGGCTAGTTTCAAGGTGTAACCCCTTCTAAACACTTCCAAAGCCCAACCTGTTGAAACCCTAATCCTTCCCCCTATAAATACCACTTATAACCAGCCGCTCTACCATTTTTGCAACACTAAAAACTCTCAAGACATCCTCCAAACCGTAGCTGAAAGCAAAGGTTCGAGCAGATTGACACCCCTTCACGAAAATGAGCATAACTCACTCATTTCTTAACGAAATCACTTGATTCTTTTTCCTACTTACTTGGATAATCATGGGGTTCGATTCCTAGACTTCTCCTTGGAGAAATCAGACCTGGAAATGCCCCGAAATCGTCCATAAACTTTCTGTTTGTTTTTATGTTCATCAAAAACTTGTTTAAACCTATGTAACTTGTGTTCAACACATCTCATACCTATGTCCTAATGCTTACAACTTATCCCATGGTTGGTTAAGCTTAAAAACAAGGTTGAGACATTTAAAATCAGAGGATTAAACCTCATAAACTTGGTGTTTTGTCTGGGGTTTCAACCCACAAATCATGTCAAGCTTAGGTCTTGATGAATGAGTGATTAGGGAACAACTTGGGTTGTCCTACATACAATCCTCACGTGATTTGATGATTTCTCTATAGTTAGGTTGTTTATGTTATTGTGCAAATCCTAGTTCGTGACCCTCCTTGGTTGTTGTTACACCAAGTGAAGTGGTGAACATTCAAGGGGTTCCTAAATGGAAGCATGTCCTTCCTACCCCATACATGACATCTATGATAACACGAGGTGCCTAAATGAAGATTCTAATCTTCTACCTCCTACTTGAATTATTGGACTAAATAATATGTAGTACTTTACCTAGATATATATACACACTCATTCGAACCTTTGATGTTGAACTCATGTTTATATGTTAAAGTAGTAGAACATCACCTAAGACCTAAACCTTGTTGTGATTCTTATGGGTGTTCAACTCATGAAAACATTATCATAACCCTTGTGGTTACCAAGTGTCATACAAGTGTTAAGTGTTAAAGATGATTATTTTCACATGCTATTCACATATCTTACTTTTTATGTTGTTTTGAATGCCGAATCTCGACTCTAAGCATACTTGAACTTTAACCCTACACATTCAATCTTCCAACCTCATCAACTCGTCAATAATTGGATAATTGGAAAGCATATGCAAACTTTGTGAGTATACTCGTATTCCCCCTTTTTACTTTTACCACTTTTGGGGTGTAACATGTTTATCTATCAACAAACTTACACATGAACATTTTGCTTAAACACATGAACATTCCTATAACATGCTTGTATACGTGATGGCTTGATGCTTTAAACTTGGATTTATCTTATGTGTTGAATTTATCATTAACTTCGTACGAGCCAAACCGTGACATATGTAGCGCTATAGGATTAACGACCCGCCCCTTTATCTCGGTTATGTCATGAGCATATTGCGTTTCCTTGGTTTGATATGTTAGACACATACCATATTAAAGGCTTATCTTGAATCACATGCTTGCTATGAGGAATTGTTCAAAACTTATCTTTTGCTATGTACGTATCAAACTTGTATACTCGCCTTTGCTTTTGCATTGAACTTTATTTTAACATGTTACAGGTGGATGTTGACGATGCATGGAATCTAGTAGGATGCTTAGATACCCACTTAGAAAGAATTGTATTTGTATTGTATCATTTTATTATTCATGTTGTTGTACTTTGTTTCAAAACCTTATACTTGATTCTTTAGAAATGAAATGAAATGATTATTTAAATACTTGTCACAATTATTAGCGTTATGATGTCACGAGCAATCTTCACACTTCGTCTCATCCCGATGTTTCCGCCGTTGGTTGGGGTGTGACAATGATCAACATCATTTCTACCAACAAACGATAATCAACAACACATCAACACATAAATAACATGATCTCTTTAAGGTTTAAGCTTATGTTCATGTTTCTTTCTTTTGTTTCCTAATGTTCTTCAAGATTAACATATCACATAACCTTTTAACCACTATAATAACATGTAAAAATGGAGTGTATGATGTTCTTACCACTAGCTCAAGGCTAGGGGTGATCAAGAGAAGAAATGGGGTGGATAAAAGCAAATGAAGAAGGTCCTTCAACTTCCGAAAGCTCCCAGCTTCCTTGTGCAACCTCTAACACCCTTGTGTATGCTTGAAATTGATTGAAGATGAGTGAATGATGATGGTATTGGTGTTGTTGATTTCGGCTGAAGCCAAGAGGGAGAAGAGAGAGTTTGAGGTGTGTTTTAATGTGTGTAAGAAATGAAGTTAAGTTCATGTTGTGCATTCTTATAATCCATACTTAAGTATTAACCCATGTATATTGTGTCTCAAAAGAACAAACATTATCTAATAAATAATTCAAAGAAAATCAAGTGTGTAAGGGCCTTGGTGGCCGTGAGGTAGGTGGGGGGGGGGGTTATAGGTGTAGGGTGTAACCATATGATTAGTTGGTAATTGAATTGTAAGTGTTTAGTTAGATGTCTTAGTTAGTTGATATTTTTATGAGGTGTTATGATGTTCGGGGACTATAACTAGCTGAGTAATGTTAAAACAATGCTTCTAGTATAATTTTGGTGTTCCGGGTAATGTCCGGTTGCTCGGTTAGATATCGGTTCGTTAAAGTGTCAAGTTATTCCGTTTAGTGTCTTTTATGTAACTTTTTGTGACACTTTTAATTTCCAACACTTAGGAAAGCATACAGGACTATTTAGTCAATTTTCTGCACAAGACTAGTATGTTAACAAGCACATGTAAGTATGACGCAGTAATCAGAAAGCAGTTAAGTAATTCAGCACAGTCATCAAGCACTTTAATTAACATTAATAAATCGTACGGATACATGTAATTATGAGGGTTGTCACATTCTCCCCCTGTTAAGAAAATTTCATCCCGAAATTTAGCACGTGGTTACTAAGGAAGCTAGTTAAGTTGCGTTGGTTTCCTGGTTTTCCTGGGGTGTCACATCATCCCCCCGTTGGTTTGGAATTTCCTCCCGAAATTCTGCAGTAGCTTCAGCCTCAGTAGTGGTTGCACTTTTCTTAAACAACTAGGGATACTTGAGTTTCATTTGGTCTTCTCGTTCCCAGGTATACTCTGGGCCACGACGGGAATTCCAACGAACTCGAACAAGAGGTATTCTGGTACGCTTGAGAATCTTAACGTCTCGGTCCGTGATTTCAACTGGTTCCTCGACGAATCGCAACTGGTCGTCGATTGTGAGCTCCTTTAAGGGAACTATGAGGGTCTCATCTGACAGACACTTCTTCAGATTTGACATGTGGAACACGTTGTGAACTCCGCTGAGTTCTTCAGGTAGATTCAACTTGTAAGCGACTTTTCCAATTTTCTCAATGATTTCGAACGGTCCGACATAACGCGGATTGAGTTTGCCTCGTTTGCCAAAACGAACTACACCTTTCCAAGGTGAGACTTTGAGTAGCACCTGATCCCTAACCTGGAACTCGAGTGGCTTTCTTCACTTATCAGCATAGCTTTTCTGATGGTCACGAGATGCCGCCATTCGTTGTCGTATCTGAGCAATCCTCTCGGTTGTATCTACTACAAGTTCTGGGCCTGTGATTTGACTGTCGCCAACCTCTACCCAACAAAGAGGTGATTGGCACTTCCGTCCGTACAATGCCTCGAATGGAGCGGCCTGGATACTGGTGTGGTAACTGTTGTTATATAAAAACTCCACTAATGGGAGGTGTTTTTCCCAGCCATTGCCAAAGTCGATTACACATGCACGAAGCATGTCTTCAAGGGTTTGGATGGTGCGTTCAGATTGCCCATCCGTTTATGGATGATATGTCGTGCTCATGTCTAATCGAGAACCAAAGGACTTGTGCATAGCTTGCCACAATTCGGATGTAAAACGTGAGTCACGGTCAGAAATGATGGAGGTTGGCACTTCGTGCCTTGATACTACTTCCTTTAGGTAGACGTCTGCTAGAGTAGAAAGCTTGTCCATTTCCTTGATTGCCAGAAAATATGCAGACTTGGTCAGTCGATCCACGATCACCCAAATGGTATCGTTTCCGCGTTGAGATCTTGGCAGGCCAGTAATGAAATCCATGGAATTTTGCTCCCATTTCCATTTAGGTATCTCTGGTTGCTGGAGTAGGCCTGATGGTTTCTGATATTCAGTCTTGACTCTCGCACAAGTCAAACATTTACTGACGTAGGTTGCTATGTTGGCTTTCATACTAGGCCACCAATACGTAGTCTTTAGGTCGTGGTACATCTTATCCGAACCAGGATGTACTGAATAACGAGACTTATGTGCTTCATCCATCACAAGCTCGCGTAAGTTTACATAGAGTGGAACCCAGATGCGCCCTGTTACATAGTAGGCGCCGTCTTCCTTTTGTTCTAACGGCTGCCTCGATCCTTGTAAGGACTCAGCCCTGATGTTCTCTGCTTTCAACGCTTCAACCTGAGCACCTCGTATTTGAGCGGGAAGGCTAGAGTGAATAGTAAGCTGTATTGCACGTACACGCTTAGGTGTAGAATCCTTTCGACTGAGGGCGTCAGCCACAACATTGGCCTTGCCCGGATGATATTTGATAGCGCATTCATAATCGTTCAAGAGCTCGACCCATCGGCGTTGTTGCATGTTTAACTCCTTTTGCTTGAAGATATGCTCGAGACTCCTGTGATCGGTGTAAATGGTGCACTTGGTACCGTACAGGTAATGTCTCCATATCTTAAGTGCAAAAACAACTGCTCCCAATTCCAAGTCGTGTGTAGTGTAGTTCCTTTCGTGAACTTTAAGTTGGCGCGATGCGTAGGAAATGACCTTGTCACGTTGCATCAACATGCAACCAAGTCCTTGGATGGAAGCGTCGCCGTAAACCACAAAATCATCAGTGCCTTCAGGCAACGAGAGGATAGGCGCGCTACAAACTCTGTCTTTCAAGTGCTGAAATGCGGATTCCTGTGCATCACCACAACGATAGGTGACACCCTTCTGAGTTAGTGAGGTGAGAGGTTGCGCAATCTTGGAGAAATCCTTGATGAACCTTCTATAGTATCCTGTCAAACCCAAGAATTGGTGGATTTCTGTTGGTGTACGGGGTGCAGGCCAGTTCTTGATCTAGTCAACCTTAGATGGATCCATATGAATTCCATCCTTGTTTACCACGTGGCCTAGAAAGTGGACTTCGCGAAGCCAGAAGTCACATTTCGAAAATTTGGCATATAACTGCTCCGCTCGAAGGAGTTCCAAAATAAGTCTCAGGTGTCGTTCGTGTTCCTCCTGGCTCTTAGAATAGATTAGGATATCGTCGATGAAAACTATGGCAAACTTATCCAGGTAAGGTTTACACACTCGGTTCATGAGATCCATGAAGCCTGCAGGTGCATTCGTCAATCCGAAAGGCATAACCAGAAACTCGTAATGCCCATAACGAGTCCTGAATGCTGTTTTGGAGATGTCCTCATCTCGGACTCTCAGCTGATAATAGCCCGATCTTAAGTCAATTTTAGAGTAGAAGCTCGACCCTTGCAGCTGGTCGAATAGGTCATCAATGCGTGGAAGAGGATAACGTTTTTTCACGGTCACCTTGTTGAGTTCGCGGTAGTCAATACACATTCTGCAGGTACCGTCTTTCTTCTTCACGAATAACATTGGAGCTCCCAAAGGCGAAGAGCTAGGACGTATGAAACCCTTTTCCAAGAGTTCTTGTAGTTGCGTGGATAGTTCTTCAAGTTCTGATGGAGCTAGACGATAAGGTGCTCGAGCTATGGGCGCTGCTCCAGGAGTTAGCTCGATTTGAAACTCAACTTGACGATGAGGCGGAAGACCAGGTAATTCCTTAGGAAATACCTCAGGAAAATCACGTACAATAGGTATGTCTCCTATCTTCCTTTCTTCCGAGGATGTATCAGAAACGAGGGCTAGAATAGCAGTGTGGCCCCTTCGCAACCACTTCTGGGCCTTAAGGAAAGAGATGATGCCCACAACAACACCACTCTTGTCGCCACGAATTACGAGGGGTTCTTTACCAGAATGAGGGATGCGGACAATCTTTGCGTTGCAAAGAATTTCCGCTTGCTGATGAGATAACCAATCCACCCGATAACGACGTCGAAACTACCCAGAACGATAGGAATAAGATCGATAGAGAAGGTCTGACCAGCTAGAACGAGGTTACAGCCCTTAACTATGTGTGCGGCTTCAAGACTTTTACCGTTAGCTAGTTCTACCGTGTGTTTGGTTTTCAGAAGTGTTGGAGTGCGCTTAAGCATTTGGCTAACTTTTAAGGACACATAACTAGTATCGGCACCCAAATCAAATAAAACAGTAACAAAGAAGTCGTCCAGAAGAAACTTACCCATCACAACGTTGGGATCGTTCCTTGCATCGCCCTGACCAATCACGAAGGCACGACCTCGGGCGCCATTGCCATTATTGTTACCCCCGTTGTTGCCTCCATTGTTGTTCCCATTTCCTTGGTTGTTGTTGTTCTGATTCTGGTTCAGCTGAGGACAGTTCCTCTTAAAGTGGCCTTCAACACCACACTGAAAGCATCCTTTATTGCCCTGCTGTTGCTGCTGCTGGTGGTTCCGTGGAGCTTGTTGTTGCTGTTGACGATTCTGATTCGCAGGACGTGGGCTCCTGCAATCCTTGGCTTCATGACCCACCTTGTTACATCTCTGACAGCGACCCTTGTTGCACGGCCCGCTGTGGTGCAAATTACATCGATTGCACTTAGGGTGATTTCCCTTGTATCCACCCTGACCTTGATTTCCAGAAGACTGCTGACTGGGGCTCCTGTACTCATCTGTCTTTCGCTGCTAGGACTGAGTCTGAACTGAAGTAGAACCCTTACCCGAATTTCCATCCCACTTGCGCTTGTTATCACTGGGAGCATCAGTAGTAGTAGCGCTAATACGCTTGGGCAGCTTGTTCTGCTCAACTGCCTGATCAGTGAGATGATGAGCCAACCGGATGATTTGCTGAATGGTGCCAAGATTAGCTGAGGTTACGTGGCTTTGAATTTCTGGCACCAAACCCTTAAGGTACGGCTCGATATGCTTGATAGGAGGATCCACCATAGTAGGACACAAGATAGCTAGTTCGTTCGATCTCTTCGTGTATGCCTCCATCTCAGACCCCGTCATCTTCAAATTAAAAAATTCCACCTCTAGCTTGTGGATGTCGTCACGACTACAGTACTCTTCTTTGATCAAATCTTTAAAGTCGTTCCATGGGGTGGCATTAGCAACCGCCAGCCCTAGCAGTTTAACCTGTGCTTTCCACCAGGTTAACGCAGCACCTTCGAGTGTTCCAGTAGCAAATTTCACCCTACAATCTTCAGGGCATTCACACATCTCAAAAACAGACTCAATCTTCTCGAACCAGTGAAGAAGACCTACAGCTCCTTCTGTGCCACTGAAAATACTAGGTCGGCAATCCATGAACGTTTTGAACGTACATACAGGAGGCGGAGCATGTTGACCTGTGGCGCGAGAATAAAAGATAAGGTTAAGCACAAGAGTTGGTTCGCGAGGGTAGGATCTAAACGTCCTAAGATGGATTGATATGGCAGGTTATACCTCCTGCAGGGACAGCTGCGAGTGCTTCAGCCACTCGTTCATTGATCAAAGCCGTCAACTGGGCTTGAGTTAGGTTGATACCACCACGGCCTCCGTGTCCGTTCATGATCTTCACAACGAAGCAATGTGAGTGAGAAAAGTGTCGCGAAAGTGCGTAAGCGTGGGACGACAGAAGAGAGTAAGCACACAAGGCTCAAATAGCAGTTATCACGTTAACTAATGCACTATGTGGACTATCAAACAGACAATATAAACATAATTCATACCACCTATTGTGTCGAGTCTTGCACGTGGAGCGAAGCGTCGTCATGGATCGTTGAGCACTGTACAGGTTATAGTCTGGTTTTGTCAAAAAGCTTTTTCCCTTTTTAAAACCAAGTTCACTATAACCAATGGCTCTGATACCAATCTGTCACACACCCAAAATCCACCATGCGGAGTATCACCGCTTGGAGGCGTAACATGACCAGGATCAAGCCACCAATCATATTGAACAATGTATTTAAGATAGATAAAATCCAACCACGCAATATAATTGGTGATCAAAAGCTAGTTAACCAAGTTCAAATTAAACAGCGGAAGCATAAACGTGAAACCAAAACATAAGTCTTATAAGTTCATAAAGTTCAAATATTAAGCACGGGACATGATAGTCCATATGTAACAACTGTCACTAAAATCAATAATTAGGACGATAATTAGTCAATAAGAAAACCCTAATTGAGACACCCAAGTAATTCTGCATTGGCCCTAAAATTTTCAGAACAATCGGAAACAGGATCAGGGCCCCTAAAACTCAAGGGGGGCAAACCCTAGTTTAATAATTATCTAAATTAAACGTGCAAAGTTCTGATTGGCTGAAATTTTGAATCACCCAAGCTATACCCGAGCCTAGGCAGCCTATGAATTAGACTGCTTAGCTTACGGGCCGCAAGGGAAAGGGCTTACGGTCCGTAAGCATGTCCCAAAAATCACTATAAATAGCCGACCTTGGGACTTGAACTAAGAAAAGAAAACGACGTAAAGTTGTTGTCTGTACGTCGAGTTAAGGCTATAATACTACAATAAACACACACACGATCACGACGTGCTGCCGCAATCAGGGTAATAACTCGATCGTTATTACGATTCAACGTCCGATCGATTATAACTATCCAACGATTGTCTGAGTGCTGCTCAAATTGAGCTAATACTTTGTTATTCATTGTGATTTCGACTTGAATGTTTCAGTGTTGTTCGAATTCGGACTATGCTCTGTCATTCGTTGTGAATCCATTGAATTATTAAGTATTGCACTTATTAATTGTTGTGAGGGTTTAATCTCGTGAATTGACGTAACTGCTGAATTAGTTACTAACCCGTTTGTGTGTACATTGTTAATTAAATTAGGTTAATCACAGGCAAATCAGTAAGGCTTAAACTCTGCTCGTAAAATCTGCAAAGTGAGTCATTCTCTTTTATCAATTGTTTTACAAAACTCCAAATTATTTTCAAAGTTATAATTACAGGGATTAAGTCTTTGTAATCACCAAGTTACAGCCGGTATGTGGGGTTTTGTATACGTTACTTGATAATCTTCAACATTGGGGCAGCCAATGGATGATATGACCATAATCACAGACACCACTAGACAGGTGGGCCAGTGGGTCGAGTGATAAAGTACCGTGGGTAGTTGGTTTGATATCAGAAACATTGTAATCGCTCTTAATACTGTGAATTATAACTAATGGGTCGTTTTAGTAAAATGAATGATTCACTCAGTATTTCCCCGCTGACAAAACCTTTTTCAAACATGTTTCAGGTGATATGTTGTGAGCAAAGAAAGAGAAGTGCCGTGAAGCACTCCCAGCTTAGAAAAGTGGCTCAGTGTAAATAAATAAAAGAAACATGTTTTGAAAAAAAAAATAAAGATTTCCCTGGGAAATCACATTGTTGTAAATTTCGGGAGTTTATCCCTAAAGTTATAAAGCGAGCAGTTTAAATTATTGAAAGATCCTGTTTTACAAGACTTCCGCTATCGCCTAAAATTTAAATACCGCAGGATTTCTGTCCCACGGCTCCGGAAACGGGTAAAACCGGGTCGGGGGCCGTGACAGAAATAAGGTGGTATCAGAGCCACTGTTTTAAGCTTACTGATTAAGCTCACTGTTCTAATTGATTTAAGCCTATTGAAAAACAATTAGGAAAATTTTATTTGTCATTCTGTGACTATATGTGCATTAACTTATTAATTGTTGAAATTACAGTATGGGTAAACAAAAGATTTCTGCTATCTACCGCAAATTAGATAATACACCTAAAGAACAGGGAACCTCTTCCTCCAAATCTCCCACCAAGTTAGAGGAAGGAATCTTTGTCCGTAAGGCAAATTATGAAAACCCACTTACCCCGGAAAAAAGGAATTTGATTATTAGGAAGGGTCAAGAGAAAAAGAAACCCCAAACCAAGAGAGTGAGGTTTAACCCGGAGATTCAGGAAATTAGCAATAATCCACCAGGGGAAAATAACCTAGATGAAAAATGGGCAAATTTGTATCTGCTCGCTACCGTAGCAGAAAATGCAAATCTTTAAACTTTAAATCTAGAAATAAGTACTCCCCAGTAAATAAATAAATAAATCTGAGTGTGTTCTGTTTACTGTTATGTTGTACAAATAAGTGTGCAATAAAAATGTTTATTTGTTAAACTTTGTTCCAAAGTTTTAACTTAGCATTTTGTGCATTTTGCATATATGCTACACAGCATGAGTGAGCTATCCGAGGCGTTTCAGAACCTCAACCTCTATCCTGTGCCAATTGAAATCTCCCACAACTTCACTGGTTACATTGCCGACATAGAGGAACCTCTGGAATTCCAAGCTCCACCGCTGAAAAAAGCAAAACCTAAAAAGAGGAGAAGATATGTAGGGTGGAGAAAAGTGCGCAGAAGGAAACCTGCAACTAGGAGACTCCCTAAAATAGAAAATCCTGTAAGTGTGAGCAAGGGAAATAAAATAGAAACCGGAGAAAGTTCCAAACCAGTAGGGACAGAAATAGGGATAGACCTAAAGCAAAAGGGAATAGAGATCGGAGAAAGCTCTAAACAGCCTGAGGAGATCACATTCCAGGACGAAATAGACCGTCTACTGGCCAATTGTGATGTCATAGAACCGGTCAACAATAATCTCTTCTCTTACCCTGCCACAGCCCAATTCCCAATAAACCTAGAACCCGTGATTCCAGACCCACTAGTCCACACACGACCATTAGGCCAAATGGAAGAATGGTGGACCAATGACTGGCAATTCCAGAATATAGTCAATAATCCCTATAGTTTTCTCCCACAGTTTGATCCAGAACCTGTCCCCAATCCGCCAATGAGCTATGAAAACCTGGCCGAGCTTCATCAGTTTGGTGAAGAACTGATAGGCACTGGGAATAGGATCAGGGAAATTGGGGAGCAGATTTCCTGTAAGTATGACGAAAGGGAACGTCACTACTGAATTGTCAGTTGATCCAAGAATAGTGGGGAGGGTTGGAAAAGTTTGTTTGTATTATAACTAATACAGTAAAACTAACTCTGTAAAATGGGCAATAAAACAATGTAAGATAAAAGGTGTGTATTGAAGCAGATATAATATATAAAACAAAATAGAAGTTGAGGCATCGACAATTTTGGTTATATGTATGTTGTAATAATCTATGTGTTTATCTGTGTTGATTTTATTACCAACAATTAGATACTAATAATTCCTATCAATATAAATTAGCAGATGGAAAACGCTAGTAATGAACCAGTTAATGAAGAGAATCAATCTGAGCAAAATCAGGAAAACCAATACATGACTAGACAAGATATTGAAAATATCATCACTCAAGGGATAGCCAATGCTATTCCAGAAATCATGGCTGCTGCTAGGAAACCTGTTGAATCACAACAAATCATTCCTAGTAAACGTACTCAGGAAGATAATTTTAGCCATAGTGTAAATGGAGGCGGCAATCATGATAATCATGATAACAATCCGCAACAGGCTCCACTCCCTAAGAAAATGAAAGCTGCAACACCTGGTTGCACTTACAAGGAATTTCTTGCCTGTAAACCAGCAGAATTTGCAGGTAATGAAGGGCAACTGCAACACTGCGCTGGTTAGAGAAAACCGAAGCAGTAATTGCAATAAGTAAATGTGCGGAAAAATATCAAGTGATGTATGCATCAAACCTGTTCAAAGAAGGGGCGCTAGAATGGTGGAACACAGTGCTACAAGCGAAAGGAAGAAGGGTGGCCTATGCAATGAATTGGGAAGAATTTAAGAGTCTTGTCGAAAGAAAATTCTGCCCCGAATACGAAAAGGAACACATGGCAAACAAGTTGCTGAGTCATCGTATGATAGGCGTAGATTGTCGAGGATATACTTCGACATTCTTCGAATATGCGAGAGTGGTACCTAACCTGGCTTCGCCAGAACCGGTACTCATTTCCCGTTATATTTGGGGATTAATCAGAGAAATCCGTAACATCGTTAAAGCTGCAAGACCACGCACTATTGACGATGCTGTAGAGTTAGCCAACACCTTAACCGATGAACTGGTGCGCACAAGAGAAGAAGATTGAAAGAAGGAATTGGCTCAGAAGATTACCCAGGGATTTCGTACGGGTAATAATAACTGCTTTAAAAGAAGAGGAATAGGGCAATCCTCAACCCCGCCATTCTGCAGAAATTGCAAGAGAAAGCATTTTGGAAGATGCAATATAACCTGCAATTTTTGCAAATCAGTAGGACATAGTGAAGATAACTGCAAAAAGAAAGCCATAGTCTGCTATAACTGTGGAGAAACCGGACATTACAAAACAGAATGCCCTAAATTGGTTAAAGCCGCAGATAATAAAGGCAAGCAAGCTGAAGGGGCAACTAAGAAGAATGTTCGCGCATTCCAACTAACCACTCAAGAAGCCGAACTCATTCCAGATGTGATAGCGGGTACGTTCTTAGTACATAACGTCTATGCAAAAGTATTATTTGACTCTGGTGCAAACCAAAGTTTCATTAATACTTCATTCTGCCAAGCTCTTAACTTACCTTTAACTACCCTTAGGCAGATTTTTACAGTCGAAAAGGCAGATGGAAATTCTGTCAACATAGACAAAGTATTGCAAGAAGGAAAGATAGAACTGTTAGGCCATAAGTTTTCTGCAAACCTGTTACCTATGAATTTAGCCGGATTCGATGTAGTATTAGGAATGGATTGGTTAGTCACCAACCATGCTCGAATCCTGTGTGATAAAAATTCCGTAGAAATCCGTACCCCCACAGGAGAAGTAATCTTAATTACAGGAGATAGACCTCGGAAGCCATTAAAATTCATTTCAGTAATGAAATTGGCTAGTTATTCAAGGAAACAAGAAATGGTGTATATGATTTTTGTAATCATTAACACTAAAAGTAAGGAACTCCAGGACATTCCTATAGTTTCAGAATACCCAGATGTCTTTCCAGAAGAATTACCTGGGTTACCACCGGATAGGGAAGTAGAGTTTAGAATTCATCTAATTCCAGGTACTACACCAATAGCTAAGGCACCTTATCGATTAGCACCTACTGAAATGCTAGAATTGAAAAAGCAGTTAGATGAATTACTAAGCAAAGGATTTATACAACCTAGTTCATCCCCTTGGGGTGCACCAGTGTTGTTTGTGAAAAAGAAAGATGGGTCGATGAGAATGTGTATCGATTATAGGGAATTGAATAAGGTTACAATCAAGAATCGATACCCACTACCTAGGATTGATGATCTTTTTGATCAATTACAAGGAGCTAGGTATTTCTCTAAAATAGATTTAAGATCCGGATACCACCAGTTGAAAGTACAAGAGGAGGACATACCTAAAACTGCTTTCAGAACTAGGTATGGCCATTATGAGTTTACAGTCATGCCCTTCGGATTAACAAATGCTCCAGCCGCATTTATGGACATGATGAATAGAATCTGTAAACCATACTTGGATAAATTTGTAATCGTGTTCATTGACGATATACTCATTTATTCCAAAAGTCAGGAAGAACATTGTAAGCACCTGCATGCACTCTTAACCTTGTTAAGAAAAGAAAAGCTTTATGCCAAATTCTCGAAGTGTGAATTCTGGCTGCAGGAAGTACAATTTTTAGGTCATATGGTGAATCACGAAGGAATTCACGTAGATCCTGCTAAAATAGAAGCAATTACTAACTGGAAGGTTCCACGAACGGCTATCGAAGTTAGAAGTTTTCTAGGATTAGCTGGATACTATAGACGATTTATTAAAGACTTCTCTAAGATAGCTGTACCTTTGACTAAGCTAACCTGTAAGGTAGTTAAGTTTGAATGGGGACCTAGACAAGAGGAAGCTTTTAGGATTTTAAAGCACAAATTGACGAACGCTCCAATCTTAGCTTTACCCGAAGGAACCGAAGATTTTGAAGTATATTGTGATGCTTCAAAATTAGGATATGGATGTGTGTTGATGCAACGCAAAAAGGTAATTGCGTATGCCTCTAGACAGTTGAAAAAGCACGAGAAAAATTATACAACTCATGACCTAGAGTTAGGAGCCATAATTTTTGCCCTTAAGATTTGGAGACATTATCTGTACGGAAGTAAGTTTACTATCTATACAGATCATAAAAGTTTAAGGTATATATTTGGGCAAAAAGAGCTAAACATGAGGCAAAGAAGGTGGATGGAAATCCTAAGTGATTACGACTGTGATATTCAATATCACTAAGGAAGGGCAAACGTAGTCGCAGATGCCTTAAGTCGTAAGTATCATGAAAAGCAAAAACGAGTCCGTGCTCTTAGGTTAAATCTACAATTAGATTTAATGGAACAATTAAAGAAAGTTCAGGGAACGGCAATCAAGGACGATGCCGAAGGAATGAAAGGTTACTTAAAGGAACTAGAACAAGGAAAGGATGGAATTTGGAGATTCCACAAGAAACGAATTTGGGTACCTAAGCAGGGAGAATTAAGAAATAAAATTCTAGAAGAAGCTCATAAATCTAGGTATACTGTACATCCAGGAAACAATAAGATGTACCAAGATTTAAGAAATAATTTCTGGTGGATAGGAATGAAAAAGGACATAGCTGAATATGTAACCAAGTGTCTTACTTGTTCGCAAGTTAAGGCCGAACACCAGAAACCTTCAGGACTACTACAACAGTTAGAAATGCCTGTATGGAAATGGGAACTCATAACAATGGACTTTGTTACTAAGTTACCCAAAACCAGAAAAGGTAATGATGCTATTTGGGTAATTGTGGATCGATTAACCAAATCAGCTCATTTTCTACCAATGAAGGAAACCTTTAGCATGGAAAGGTTAGCCAAGTTGTATGTAGATGAAGTAGTATCCTTACATGGAGTCCCACTCTCCATTGTATCGGATAGAGATAGTCGTTTCACTTCCCGTTTCTGGACAAGTTTCCAGGAGGCAATGGGAACTCGACTCAATTTAAGTACTGCATATCATCCTCAAACGGACGGACAAAGTGAAAGGACGATACAAACAATGGAAGACATGGTCCGAGCATGTGTAATTGACTTTGGTGGTAATTGGGATAACCATTTACCATTAATTGAATTCTCCTATAACAATAGTTATCATTCAAGCATCGAAGCTGCTCCATTCGAAGCACTGTATGGACGCAAGTGCAGAACTCCCGTTTGTTGGGCAGAAATAGGAGAAAGTCAATTATCAGGCCCAGAGATTGTGCAAGAAACCACTGACAAAATAACACAAATCAAGGAAAGACTGAAAACTGCTAGAGATCGTCAGAAGAGCTATGCAGACAATTGTAGGATCGGATTCGCGACCTGAATGAGTCGTTTGGAAGAGTTCTAATCCGTTTCAGAGGCGGAAACTAAGAAACGAACCTGAAAACAGCTAGAAAATCACTTTAATCCTCCTTTTCATTCAATAAACAATGTTTACAATGAGAGGAAATACCGGCAGCACCTCGGTATCAAATTTCTGAATCGTTACAAATGACATCGTTTGAATGATATATATAGTGCATGACCTGACCGTTTGAACATGCTCAAATGGTCACTAAACACTCAAACGGAAGCCTTCAAACGGTCAACTCAAACGAACATGACTTTCAAACGGATGACTTCATACGGACATGTCTTTCAAACATAACCCTTTCATTCAAACGGTCAGCCTTCAAATTTCTTGTTTTATCTCTAATCTGATCTGCAATGAATCCGAGACTCGACATAAGACGAAGACGACAGATGACTGCACCAACAGACTCCCCCTCAGATGTTGACGAGTCTTAAGTGTCGAGTCTTCAACGACTTCAGTCTTAATCTGTCTCTAGGCTTCACTCTTAGTCTTTTCTTGCAGATCTTCAGACTCCCCCTTGCGATATGCTGGCATTTCTTCAGATCATCAGCATCATCAGCTTTAGGATCGTTGTCTGGCTTTCCGACTAGCAACTTTTCATCCTATTCTGCAAAAACTCTACCTCAACGTAAATTTCTCTCACTTTCAAATATAAACACCCGCACTATTCAGACTCTCTATCAAAACAATTACAGATCTTCCAACCAGATGAACCATTTTAGGGTTAGATTATGAAAACATTAAATTCCAAACAAACACTCCCCCTCAAATATTGCTCATCATGTTTAGCACTCGGAATTTTGAAAATCTGCTTTTCAATATCAGTTGTCGAAAATCTTTTTGAATTTTTCAAAATTTTATGCTAAAATACACCAAAAATCTTTTTGAATTTTTTAATAGAAGTAAAAACAAAAACAAAATATTTACAGACACTATTTTTGTGAGTTCGTGCAAGAGGATCATATCAGATTTTGAAACATATCACAAACACCGTTAAGCTTGATTACATTTTAAGTTCTAAACAATTTACCTAGATTGTCAGTATGTTTGTCCTCTTAAATTTTCACACAGATTTCAACTGTTTCGAGATACGCAATTAGTTTCTTAGATACTTAAACTTATTCGTGTGTCCCACTACTTGAATATACTCCCGTATCCAGATCCCAATATTCAGTCTTACAGGTGAGTATACCACAGCTGATATCTGTAAAGGGGTTATGTGCGAGGGCCGTGAGAGCTCAGGTCGATACTTCCGTATACGCAGAGAGATGACGGCTTCGACTTTTGGTGGGTCCCCTTTAGAGGATCTTTTGTTACAACAGCAGCGACTATCAATTTTATTGTTTCATCAGCTTGCTGAGGGCGATGCTATGTTTCAAGCATTTTGCGAAAAGCATTATCCGGGGACTAGGTCAGTATTTCCATACAGCAGAAGTCCCGGGATAATACCCCAGATATCACTGAGTATAAAGACCTAGTATCTCAGAATACGGGACCTTTCAAACAAGATTTCAGGGGTTACCTATATATCCAAGCAGTTTTGTTAACCCACAGAATAAGCAAGTTTGATTTTAGGTTTATATCTCGTTACAGTTTACTAAATGTGCGAAAACCTACTGACACATCCACAGTAAGATTGTTTATCACATTTTTGACTATACATTTCTTTAGCGTGTCGTGATAGTCCACTGATGTACTATCATTTCCTCTTTTATGCAACAAAAACTCATTTTTCAGTTTTATCATGTTTTTGTCTTTTTCAAATTTGCTGTTGTTTTTGGATTTTCTAAAAATTCTTACTCCCCCTAAAATTCAAATACATCTAATGAAAATTGAAAACAAACTGTACAGAACATGACAACTGATATCGAATCACTTCAATTCGCTATTCGCTTGGCATAAACAATCAGAACTCCCCCTCACAACAAACTATTTTCCCATTTAGATTTCAAAAAACTTAAGTTTGTTTTAATCAAAATGGTTTTTCCAGAAAATATGTTTGATTGATTTTATCACTTGTAGATTTATCAATAACAAGTTCGGGGTTGTGGTTCATCATATTGTCTTACCAATCTTGTGAATGATAGTTAAATCAAGTTCAATTTAATGACCTTGATTTAACCACTTGTAAGATCAACCTAGTTCAAATTCTGAATCACTTATAACAATCACCAACATACAACTCAAACCTATTTTTCAACCAATTACCATCTGTTGGTTGAATTCTCAAGGTGCCGATTCCTACTCCACGCTTACAAACCTGGGAGTTCCGGCAAGTCCTGCAATTTCTCAAACACAGATTTAGAAGGATGCCGATTCATGATCCACGATTACCAACTTGGGATCTCCGGCAAGTCAGGTTTTTTTTTTTGAGAAATATATCCACCCAAGTCTGACCTTCCTTAGGTGTAACTACATCTTTTTCATCTTTTCTTTCAACAGACTTGTAAACACGTCCTTTGGAAGCATAAAAATCTTCGATACTTTTGGCCTTACCATTGACCATTTGTCCAAAGATACGTTTCACATTGCCGTTGAAAGTCTTTTCAACATCAAATTTCTTATTTTCAGAATAAAATTGATTTGAAATTTCAACTTTTCCAACTTTCTTCATAAAATTTTCAGCACACAACGGTAGAAAATTTTCATCATTCATAGTTGGAACCGATCTTTCAACTTTTTTCTCAACACGTGGCTCCTCTGATTTTATGGAATCAGATTCATCACCAGAACTATTACCTGAACCTTTCACAACCCATTTTTGATTTGGCATATTATCTTTCCTTTTTGAAGCACTCTTTGAACATTCTCCTTTCTCAAAAGTTGAATTTTCAAAGCCAGTAAACTTCCGGGTTGACAGTTCAGTCTTCTCGACAATCTTCTCTTTCATTTTACCAGAGATTTCCTGTTTTGGCTTGAATGTCTTTGGACAATCTTTAGCAACATGACCAACAGCTTTACATTGAAAACAGGTTCTGGTTTCTATCTTCTTCTGAACAACATTCTTCTTTAACGCTTCTTGCTTCTTGGCAAGGAATTCCTGATTCGTCTGCTTTCTAAATGATTGTTCTTTTTCAGCTTCTGATGTTTTCCCTGAAACAAACATAGTTTTTTATTTATACATTTTTTTCATTTTTATAGTTTTTCGGTGGAACAAAACCAAGACCTTTCTTTTTGAAATTACGATTATGGTTTGGTTTCTTTTGGAAACTATAACCACAATTGTAACCCATTTTCTTGTTAATTCTTTGTTGAACTCTTGAAGTGTATTGTTTAGGTTTTCCGGAAAGATTTAAATCTTTTATTTCAGAAATATTAATTTATGTTATTTTGAAAACCTTTTGAATCATTTCAAATCTGACACTTCTTATTGGAAAACTCTCGTCAGAATATAATTTGTCAGAACCTTTCAAAGTATATGCCACTTTGACTGATTCATCATTCAAATTAGATTTCGAAAGTAAAAATTCTTTATCATAAACTCGTTTGTCATTTTTTACTGTTGACTTTGACGTATCGAACTCAGACTTTGACTTGGAATTGTACTCCATATTTGACTCTTCACTGTCATCTTTGTCTAACACCTGATCGACCACACTTTTTATCAACTTTGACTCATGATCAGTGTCGGATGACGTATACGTGACATCGATACTATCTGGCAAGTTATCCGATGGCCCAGACTCCCATTGCAAATTGATTGCTTTATTGACTCTTTCAGAATTTGGATTTCGAGGCATAAATCCATATTCGACCGGGGGCGGACCTCTATTATAGACCACACTTGATTTCTTACCAGAAGATTTCACTTTTCCTTCATCTTCAGTCACAGCTTTCTCTTCTTTAGACATTTTCATTTCTTCAAACGTCTTCAAATTCTCCACTATGGGATAAATCCTGTCAACAACAAAAGAAGAACATGAGTAACTGTTTAACAACTTTTTAACTTTCTCAGTCTCTATCTTCTGTGTTGCCAGCTCCAATTCTAAATCAGCACATTTTTTGATATGAAAGTTAGCATCATCCAGCTGTCTAAGATATGCTACTTTCAAAGTATTCATCGCCAATGCTTGTTCACCACTAGAATCAGTATATTTGTTAATTTCTCTGTTTATTGTGTCATACGATTCTTTCAACTTGTGAATATTGTGCAACAACTCATTGTTTTGTTTGATTAACGAATCACAGTTCATGCACTTTTCAGAAACTTCAACTCGTTCTGCCTCAATTTTCACTTCATATTCTGGAACTTCTTTGACACTTCTGCTTGCTTGTAAAAACTCAGCTCTTCTTCTTTTCTCAGCTTTCGCTTCAGTTTTCAATCTCTCTTCCTCTTCTTCCTCTTCTTTGTTCCTTCTCCGTCTTTCTTCAGCAGCTTCCATGACTTTTCTGCACCTTTCTGCACATTTCAAATCATAAGCATTAGCAAAGAAAGCATGAGAAATGTTTTTGGACATTTCTTTGGCCATGAGATCTTGATCCGGACAAAAATCATCCCAACTAAAACCTTCAGCCAACTTTTCATCATCTTGTTCAGCCAAACACACTTTGCTGTCTTTCGGAAGATACTTTTCCCAGGTAAAATTATCATATTTTCCCTGACTAACAACACATGCCTTTCTATCAACCACATCTCTCCCATTAGCTGTTTGTGCCTGTTGCTGTGCTGGTGTTGTGATTTGATGATAGATGGCCTTCTTGTGATAGTCGTTATTTCCAAAAGGGTTCTGGGCTCCGGTAGCTTCACGGTTTTTGCACCCCCTCTTGAAATGCCCCTTCTCCCTGCAACGAAAACACGTAACTTTAGATTTATCAAAACCCAAAGCTGAAATGTTTGCATCACGAAAATCATCACGGCCTGTAATTTGTTTAAACTTTTCAGCACGTCTCATCACACTCGCCATACACCATTTGATATCCATCAATTCCATTTCCTCAGCATCAATTTGATCGTAATCCTCTTTCGTGAGCATTGGATTTCCGATCTTTCCTGCAACAAAGCAACTATAAGACTCTAAAATCATCCCTAACAAAGACATTTGATTTTTTGCAATTTCTTCAGTGTAGTCTTGATCATTTTCAAGGCTTAACACAATGTTACACTGAAGTTTTCTACCATTCTTTGTTACAGAGATGTTAGGATCGTATGATGAAAATCTTGTGCTGTTTGATCCTTGAGATGCCTTCTTCTCAGGAGAATCTTTAACACTGTAAGCAGTTTCGATCTTTGGAGAATACTTTGTAGAATCAGTAGCACCACTCTTATAGTACAAACTGATATCCTGTTCTCCATCATAGTTTTTCATTCTAGCGATCTTCCTCTGCTCCATCTCCTGAGCTTCCAGATGCTTGATAAAATCTCCCAGTGTCATTTTCTTATAATCTGTTTTGTTTGACCGCAGCATCATCAGAAATGTTCCCCATGTTTCATATGGTAGCGCATCTGCAAATTTTTCAATCAATTCATCAGTATCTTTTTTAACACCAAGTTTCGTCATATTTCTCACCAAGTTACAATATCTATCAATTATTTGCTTGGTACTTTCATTTTTCAATCCCCTAAATAAGTCAAATTCCTTTTTCATGAGAGACATCTTATTCCTAAGCATATCGTCACTTCCAGTAAACTGTGCTTCCAACTCTGTCCAAATCGAATGTGCAGTTCCATCATGTTGAAGCAGTATCAAAATATCTTCTTTTATTGCTTGCTGAAGCAGACTCACCATCAATTTCTCATCTCGATATTTCTTTTTATCTGCAGTACTCGTCTCTCTAAGTGTTAACGGAGTACCATTCACAACATCGTTCTTTGTGGGCTTAACATACGGCTCTTCAGTGTGTTCCCACGCATCTAGATGATAAGCCTCGACCCAATTTTCAAAACGTTCAGACCACACGTTATAGTCATCAATATCCATGAGTTTGGGTGGTTTCTGAGATGTTCCGGTTTCATTTTCAATCATAGCACTTTGAGTTACTGACATTGGTGTTGCAAAAGCGTTATAAAACTCAGAATCCATGATAAACAGAATAATTTCTCAAACGAACACAACTTCAAACGATCAGACAAAACTCAAACGACTGGATCTTATCTCAAACGGTCAACAAGCTTTCAAACGGTCTGATGTGATTTCAAACGACAGAATTACTTTTCAAACGACAGATAACGTTCAAACGATCGAATCACTTTTCAAACGAACGGTTCAAACGGGAAGGTATTGTTCAAACGGTTGAGTCCAATTTCAAACGATGGAATCCAGTTCAAACGAAAGGACAGCTGTTTCAAACGATATTTCAAACGATTGGATGGTTTTCAAACGATAGGAACCTGATTTCAAACGAAACAGTCTATGACGTCATCATTTCCCGAACAGTTTCAAACGGACAAGCAGTTTTCTATCAGTTTACTTCGATTTTCAGTCTGAAACTTTTAAGGCTTTATTAAATGTCAATTCCGAACACAATGTGATGTGTTGAGCTGATTTTGACCGCAGAAAGTATCGGCTTTGAGAAAGAAGGTGTAGAAAATCAGATTTTCAAGCTGAAAATGGCAAGAACTCCTCGTCCTGAGCTCTGATACCAATTGTAGGATCGGATTCGCGACCTGAATGAGTCGTTTGGAAGAGTTCTAATCCATTTCAGAGGCGGAAACTAAGAAATGAACCTGAAAACAGCTAGAAAATCACTTTAATCCTCCTTTTCATTTAATAAACAACGTTTACAATGAGAGGAAATACCGGCAGCACCTCGGTATCAAATTTCCGAATCGTTACAAATGACATCGTTTGAATGATATATATAGTGCATGACCTGACCGTTTGAACATGCTCAAACGGTCACTAAACACTCAAACGGAAGCCTTCAAACGGTCAACTCAAACGAACATGACTTTCAAACGGATGACTTCATACGGACATGTCTTTCAAACGGAACCCTTTCATTCAAACGGTCAGCCTTCAAATTTCTTGTTTTATCTCTAATCTGATCTGCAATGAATCCGAGACTCGACATAAGACGAAGACGACAGATGACTGCACCAACAACAATCGCCGCAAGCCACTAGAATTTCAGGTAGGAGACAAAGTACTCTTGAAAGTTTCTCCTTGGAAAGGAGTGGTACGATTTGGTAAGAAAGAAAAACTGAGTCCAAGATATGTTGGACATTCCCAGTGATCCAACGAATAGGACCAGTAGCTTATCGTTTACAGCTACCAGAAGAATTAGTTGGAATACATGATGTGTTTCATGTATCCAATCTCAAGAAATGTCTATCAGACGAATCCCTGGTAGTACCTCTTCAAGATATAGAGGTAAATGAAAAGCTGAAATTCGTAGAGAAACCCCTACAAATAGAAGACCGGAAGATTAAGTTTCTCAAACACAAACGACTAGTGCTAGTGAAAGTCAAATGGGAATCCAGGAGAGGACCAGAGTACACTTGGGAACTGGAATCAGAAATGAAACGAAAGTACCCTCATCTATTTCAGTAAATCTCGAGGACGAGATTTTTCTCAAGGTGGGGAGGATGTAACAACTGTCACTAAAATCAATAATTAGGACGATAATTAGTCAATAAGAAAACCCTAATTGAGACACCCAAGTAATTCTGCATTGGCCCTAAAATTTTCAGAACAATCGGAAACAGGATCAGGGCCCCTAAAACTCAAGGGGGGCAAACCCTAGTTTAATAATTATCTAAATTAAACGTTGCAAAGTTCTGATTGGCTGAAATTTTGAATCACCCAAGCTATACCCGGGCCTAGGCAGCCTATGAATCAGACTTCTTAGCTTACGGACCGCAAGGGAAAGGGCTTACGGTCCGTATGCATGTCCCAAAAATCACTATAAATAGCCGACCTTGGGACTTGAACTGAGAAATGAAAACGACGTAAAGTTGCTGTCTGTACGTCGAGTTAAGGCTATAATACTACAATAAACACACACACGATCACGAGGTGCTGGCGCAATCAGGATAATAACTCGATCGCTATTACGATTCAACGTCCGATCGATTATAACTATCCAACGATTGTCTGAGTGCTGCTCAAATTGAGCTAATACTTTGTTATTCATTGTGATTTCGACTTGAATGTTTGAGTGCTGTTCGAATTCGGACTATGCTCTGTCATTCGTTGTGAATCCATTGAATTATTAAGTATTGCACTTATTAATCGTTGTGAGGGTTTAATCTCGTGAATTGACGTAACTGCTGAATTAGTTACTAACCCGTTTGTGTGTACATTGTTAATTAAATTAGGTTAATCACAGGCAAATCAGTAAGGCTTAAACTCTGCTTGTAAAATCTGCAAAGTGAGTCATTCTCTTTTATCAACTGTTTTACAAAACTCCAAATTATTTTCAAAGTTATAATTACAGGGATTAAGTCTTTGTAATCACCAAGTTACAGCCGGTATGTGGGGTTTTGTATACATTACTTGATAATCTTCAACATTGGGGCAGCCAATGGATGATATGACCATAATCACAGACACCACTGGACAGGTGGGCCAGTGGGTCGAGTGATAAAGTACCGTGGGTAGTTGGTTTGATATCAGAAACATTGTAATCGCTCTTAATACTGTGAATTATAACTAATGGGTCGTTTTAGTAAAATGAATGATTCACTCAGTATTTCCCCGCTGACAAAACCTTTTTCAAACATGTTTCAGGTGATATGTTGTGAGCAAAGAAAGAGAAGTGCCGTGAAGCACTCCCAGCTTAGAAAAGTGGCTCAGTGTAAATAAATAAAAGAAACATGTTTTGAAAAAAAAAATAAAGATTTCCCTGGGAAATCACATTGTTGTAAATTTCGGGAGTTTATCCCTAAAGTTATAAAGCGAACAGTTTAAATTATTGAAAGATCCTGTTTTACAAGACTTCCGTTGTCGCCTAAAATTTAAATACCGCAGGATTTATGTCCCACGGCTCCGGAAACGGGTAAAACCGGGTCGGGGGCCGTGACACCATATCCCACAACGACCTCCTCCTCGTGCAAGCTCCATAAGCATCTAACGACCTGTAAGGCATGTAACAAAGAGTCAACAACAAAGTTGAGTGAGTTCACAGTTGGTTGTTTAGTTTTAAGTTGTTTCCGAAAACATGGTTTGTCTTTTGCTGGCTTACTTGTCGTGGGGGTTACCCCATAGTTGAAAATATGATTAACCAGTTCTTTCTTTATTACCCAAACCATATCCGTAATCAGTGGGGGCTTCCCCATGAGAACCACTAGACCGTTACCATATCGACTACTAACGAAAGTAAGTTATGCCCTACGTCAATGTCTATCATCATTTACAGTTTGCCATAGTCCATTAGTACACGCCCGTCCGACTGGCACAGTGTGAGGTTTGTTAAACCTAATAGCGCTATTAACTAATGACCCGCTCGCCATTGGCCTCGGCGATTAAGTCGATATAAAATGAGGGACTTAATGATAGAGTTTTGTCTAGTATGTTTTAAGGTTGTTGTCCTACCCAAGGAGGACGAACGTACGTATTCTACCCAAGGAGAATACGCAGGATTTATATTGGCATACTACCCATGGAGGATGGCGGTACAAATCCTACCCAAGGAGGATATGTAGGTCCCGTTTTAATTCTTTAACCCATTCCCAACCACCGGGAATCCCATGCCTTAGAAAGTGTGTGAACTCACCTTGGTTTGCTCGGTTAGATTAGTTACTCTAATAATCAGAAATCAAGCACGTCCTAATAAGGTACAGATAACAATCAGTTTCTCATGCATAGCACGTATCCTACGTAGGGTTTATCTACTCATTACTTCTATCATGTACCACACAATTCTAATGTCAAGGTACTTTGTTAAGTTATATTATTTTACCCTAAAATAATATAACTATCTCACAAAATAAACAAGTATCCACACAAGTGTTCTAGTATAAAATATATATCCTAATATATATTTAACCATTTTACTTGTAAAAATCAACCTCCGATACTTAGTATTTTGGTAATAAAACTCATGGCGAGATTTATTTTGAAAAACAAAGTTAAAATGTATTTGTGAACACTTGTTAGAAAAATAATTTCTAACTGTTGGAATTTTTAGAAAATTTTGCCAGAGTTTCCTTTGTAAATGGAGGCGTCCATTCTAATAAGCATATCATTTTCTTTTCCAAAAATCATTCAACAATCATCAATCAACAATATACAATTTCTACTTACCAATCTTGTTAAAAACAAGCATAAATTACCATTTCATGAACTTGAATATTTATAAAAATGTGTAGTAACTTACTAGTGTATTTAGTAAGTCTTGTTACCCTTTAAAGTGTGATTGCTTCTTTAAAAACTCCATTTTTAAAGAATATGGATCTTTACAACTTATGTTCATATTTTCTAAAAACGTCTTCATGTATTTTTCTTGTTACACATGTGTTTCTTCACTTCGTTAACCACTAAAATGATGTATATTTATGGAAGAACCAAGATCTTGTAAAACTTGTATTTTTAACTTGGTTTCTTGGTAAATCTTACTTGAGATATTTAGATTTACAAGACTTTAAACTTACTTTGTTCATCATTTTACAAGAAACATTATATTCATTCAAGTTCATGACTTTAGTGAGGATGATCCATAACCTTTAACATGTTCATCCTCTCATCTTGCTAGATTATGTTTTTAATCATGATCTAGCAGGATTACATGATGATCAACATTATTTCTACCAACAAACAATAATCAACAACACATCAACACATAAATAACATGATTTCTTTAAGGTTTAAGCTTATGTTCATGTTTCTTTCTTTTGTTTCCTAATGTTCTTCAAGATTAACATATCACATAACCTTTTAACCACTATAATAAGATGTAAAAATGGAGTATATGATGTTCTTACCACTAGCTCAAGGATAGGGGTGATCAAGAGAACAAATGGGGTGGATAAAAGCAAATGAAGAAGGTCCTTCAACTTCCGAAAGCTCCCAGCTTCTTTGTGCAACCTCTAACACCCTTGTGTATGCTTGAAATTGATTGAAGATGAGTGAATGATGGTGGTGTTGGTGTTGTTGATTTCGGCTGAAGCCAAGAGGGAGAAGAGAGAGTTTGAGGTGTGTTTTGATGTGTGTAAGAAATGAAGTTAAGTTCATGTTGTGCATTCTTATAATCCATACTTAAGTATTAACCCATGTATATTGTGTCTCAAAAGAACAAACATGATCTAATAAATAATTCAAAGAAAATCCAGTGTGTAAGGGCCTTGGTGGCCGTGAGGTAGGTGGGGGGTATAGGTGCAGGGTGTAACCATATGATTAGTTGGTAATTGAATTGTAAGTATTTAGTTAGATGTCTTAGTTAGTTGATATTTTTATGAGGTGTTATGATGTTCGAGGACTATAACTAGCTGAGTAATGTTAAAACAATGCTTCTAGTATAATTTTGGTGTTCCGGGTAATGTCCGGTTGCTCGGTTAGATACCGGTTCGTTAAAGTGTCAAGTTATTCCGTTTAGTGTCTTTTATGTAACTTTTTGTGACACTTTTAATTTCCAACACTTAGGAAAGCATACAGGACTATTTAGTCAATTTTATGCACAAGACTAGTATGTTAACAAGCACATGTAAGTATGACGCAGTAATCAGAAAGTATTTAAGTAATTCAGCACAGTCATCAAGCACTTTAATTAACATTAATAAATCGTACGGATACATGTAATTATGAGGGTTGTCACATTCTCCCCCTGTTAAGAAAATTTCGTTCCGAAATTTAGCATGTCGTTACTGAGGAAGCTAGTTAGGTTGTGTTGGTTTCCTGGTTTTCCTGGGGTGTCACAGTGGCATCGTATGCACAAGGAGTGGGATGCTTTCAAGGTGTCTAAGAAGAAAGTTGCTGAGGATGAAACCCGAATTGCCCATTTAAAGGCTAAGCTGGAAGCTGATCTGGCCAAGTTTGAAGCTGATCGGAAGACTGAAGAATGGTCCGTTGCGGGCTGGAAAAGGAAAGCGGAAGCCGAAGCTGCCCTCCTTTCCGAGGACCGCAAGAACTGGAAGAAGATATGTGAAAAAGACAACTCAGAGAAGATGAATCTCCACAACGTTATCAATAATCTCAAAGCTGAGGTTGAAAAATTGAAAAGACAGGATGCGGAAATTGAAAAGTTGAAAAAAGAGAAAGCTGATGCTGAGGCTGCGCTTGATGAGGCGCGTTCGCACAGGGAGCGAAGTGAACAACAAGAGGTACAAGCTTGCGCCACCCTTGATCTTAGAGATAAAGAGTTAGAAGAACTTACTGCTTTGCTTTCTAACCAGGAACAACTCAAGAAAGACCCGGAGCTTGCGCGTTCTGAGAAAACTAAGACCTCCCGCCGCTTATCTGAAACTGAGGAAAGACTAGAAAATTCTGAAACGGCGCGGGCTACAGCAGAGAGCGAGCTGGAACCTTTGAAAAGTGATATATTATGGTTGAAAGAGCGTGGGATTGCTTGTGTAAGTTAACTTTTCATTGCTGCTCTTGTGAAAATGTTTGGTGCTTTTCCCCTTATTTTACATTTCTCTCTTTTTTTTTGTAGGTTGATGAGTCGGTGTTGAATTCTGAAGAGTTGGATAAGACTGTTGTGCACTTGATAATTGCTGCACGGAATGACGGGTATGCCCAGGGTTATGCTGAATGTTCGCAGCATGTAAATAATGCTTTGAAAGTTGACTGGGATACTAGTAAATCCGCCACTTATGGTGCCAATACTGGTGCCGTCCTTGCAGCCTTAAAGGCAGAATTCAATAACCTGCAGCTTCCTGTCATGGACCTTATAAATGTCGCCTTACAATCTGACGATCACGTGGCGCAGTTGAAGGAGATTTTCCCTGATGAGGATGAGAATCCAGCATAGGTTTTTTCTTTTGTAATTTTTTGAACAATTTGTGTAATTTTTAAGGGAGTGTATTCCCTTTTTGTTAATGCGCTGTTGCGCAAGTAACATACATTGAAACACTGCCGTGTTTGATTGCTTTAGTATGCTTGGAATAGTACTTATTTGTGTTTTTCAGTTTACAATATTTTGCATGTGTACAATTACTTTGCTCAGGTAAGGCGAATGAAAGTGGTATGAAGCTCATGTGTGAACGTATGGTCTTGTGTGATGTAATCACTGACCGTTCATGAGGCTTGTGCTATATTTACCATATTGTTTTTGCGCTTACCAAAAGAAATTGCATGCACTTTATAATAAAAACACAAGAATAATAGAAACTGCTGTTTATTTGGGGATAAGGGGCAGAGGCCGTTACAGAGTCTATTAAAAATAATTACATGTTTCTTAACTTACAATCTATCTCCTGCTTAGATTTGATACCTATAGGATCCGCTTTGTTCCGCAGGGGAAGCATAGAGTTACTGCTTAGTTCTTCGCTTTTTTGCTCGGGCCTTCTTTGCCTCGAGTGATTTGCTTAATCTCTTTGCGCACGTTTTATAGGAGGTGAGTGAGCTCACCACTCTTAAGTGCCTTTTCTATCTCAGTGCGCAAAGAGATGCAGTTATTTGTAGTATGCCTGTTGTCCTTGTGGTATTCACAATACTGACTCGGGTCTTGTCCACGCTTGTTTTTCATGGGTGGCGGAGGTTTAAACTGGTAATCTTCTATGCTCAGAACTTCCGCAGGGGTTTTGGTTAAGGGAGTCCACTGTCTCTCCCTGTTCTCCTGTTTGGCTTCCCTTTGCGTGGTAAGTTTGTTGATTGTGGTCCGAGCATCTTCGGATGAATAGTTTCCTGAGCCAGAATCACGCCAATTTTTCTTAAACTTCCTTCCACCACTTGAGCCCAGATCTGAGGGGCGGTTATGTGGTGGTGGAGGCCTGTTGGTAGTGAGATTCTTCTCTGTTTGCGCGTAGACCTTGGCCGCCGCCATCACTTTTTCCCAACTCTTCGGGAGTCCTTCCGTCCCAGACAGGACCTTTATCATATCATCACACCTGACTGCATACTTGAATTGGGCGCGAATCAGCTGTTCATGAACATCCCCAATCTCAAGTACCTCCTTGTTATAACGAGTGATGAAATCTTCCAGACTTTCATCATCATGGCGCAAAATGTTTATCACATCCGATGTATCCCGGATTGATCGTCGTTGCTGGCTGAAATGGACTAGAAACTTGTCGCGCAAATCCTTCCATGACGTAATTTTCCCAATGGGTAAGTTATCAAACCATATTCTTACAGCGCCAGTAAGGGTCTGAACGAAAAGGTGGCACCACATTGGTAGGGTCCAGCCTCTTACCAGCCCTGCGCTTGTAAAGACTGCAGATGATCGTCAGGGTCCGTCATTCCGTTGAACTTGCCTACGGTAGACGGGAGCTTCTCTTTCTCTAGCGGAGCCAGAGCAATTTCACTTATAAACTTTGAATTCTCTGCCGCTTCAGCAGGACGATATATCAGATCATAGTTGTTTTCAGCCTCCGGATTGTAAACCGCACGTGGTTTACACTTGTTGTAATTCAGCTGGAATCGACTAAACACGCTGGCATTTTCACTCATACGGTAAGTTGAATCATATTCACTGGTGTGGGTGTTTCCTTGAGAACCCAACCTGGTGTGAACTGATGCTCTTCGGTGAGGGTGCGCCTCGTCTCGATATTCTCTTTGGCGATTTTCTGACTGAGTATACTCGTATCTCGAAGGAGATCTAGAGTAAATCTCCGTGTCTTCCATCTGAACTCGGGATGGACCAGCATGTTGAGAAACATGAATTGCCGATGGTGTCCTGGCATGGGATACGGGTCTCCGTGGTTGTGTTTGGGGGGCAGTTTGTGCACACAGCTGTGTATATACAACACTTAATGCCCCCTGAGATCTAACGTACCAGGAGATTGGGGTTTCTCCTGGAGGCAGAATTGAGCTCATAGGGATTTCCGGCTGTACCCCTGGGGTGACAAGCTCGTTTAGGTGATTATCGGCAAACTGTATTTCGTTGTCGTCTGATGCTTCTTCGACGAGACCATCAACCTGGGTGTTGTTAACAAAATGTGGCCGAGGGTCGTGCTGCTGATGAGCTGAAGTTTCATCCATTTGCAAATGGAATCAACAAAGTGAATCAAAAACGAGAAAAGACAGATGAAACAGAGAGATTGATGGGCGCCAATGAAGAAACACTAGATAATTGACCGGAATCAGATTATCTAGGGGGTTAGGTTCTACATAAAAAGGTGGTTCTCTCTCGCTCGATTCGAAGGGACAGATCTTCTTCTCCGATGAACACTGCAAAATAGAACACCGTTAGTCTCGTCAAGGGGTGGACGGAGGTTCTCTCCTTGACCCGACTCAGGCATGAGAATAAGTATGTGTTTATGAAGAAGAAGAAGTATTAACGAAGTGTGTGTAACTTGGATTTCATACCTGAATTACTCTCATATTTATAGCCAGGAGTTTGGGCGGGAAAACTCTTTGATGAAATATTAACGGAAGATGCTAACCCCGTAAGCGGTTATTTCTCTTCCATCAACTCTTTTGGTCGGATTGTGGGAGCACACGGATCGCAATCTTAATCAAAGGCTGGGGAAGTGCCACGTGGAAAGTAGGTAAGTGGAGGTTTCTCTCCAATTCCCATGCCATCATCGTGATTCCAGGATGGCCTGGGGTGATGACACGTATCAAGACGGTTATAACCGTCTGGTGGTGCATGATTGAGTCTTCTAGAAGATTATTGCCATAATCCAGTGTGACTCTTTACCGTGTGGTATCAGCTTAGGCAAAAAATACCCAAGTCTGGATATTGTTTGAGCGGAAGTATTTTACTAGAATTTTTATCCCTTTGTTTTAGAGAAGTGGTGCAAGGATTCATTTACTTCCTCTTGGCGCGCGGGTGTTGTCTAATAATTTTCTTCCAAGCTCTTTCTGTAGGACCAGTTGCGCGGCCGCGCAAAGTCAGAAAGGGCTAAGAGGTGAGGTTGTGGTATGGTCCCAAGTACTTGATATGAGGTTTTTGGGACCTTACCCCTTCAAGTGCTTAAATCATATTTAGTTGTTGATTGGGTTTTAGACTGTAAAAAATCTACAATATAACACATCACAAAGAACCTCAATTTTTATAAAACACAATGTCAACATAATACAAAGACATTCCTGAATCATAACTGGTATAACATATCGTGATGAAACCAATACATAATAAAACACAACGTCAATAATTACAACAACACTTTTATTATTTTTAAATTCATTTGTAAAATAATTATTATATCGATTTTATTACATAATTTATAAATCAAATTGCAGGAATTGGTACCAACATTTTATCACTCAAATGAATGCTAATTTGCTTCTTGAATAACGTATATTCTTTTCAAGAACCATCTCCGCAATCACCCTATCCATGGTTTATCATGTATATCCGTTAGTTTTTTTTAAGAGATATTTTATTTGGTATATAAAATTAGAACTATTTCACAAGTGTAATACACAAGGTTTTTTTAAGATATAACTTTTCGATTACTTACTATATCCGTTATTTTTTAAAGAGATAATTTTTTTCATTATTTGGTATATAAAATTAGAATTATTTCAACCATGTAATTTTTTTTAAGATATACAAAACTACATTTATTCAACCAGTGTAATACATAATTTTTTTTATTATTTGGTATATAAAATTAGATTTATTCTACTCGTACAATACAAGATTTCTTTAAGATATAACTTTTTAATTATTTACTATACAAAATTACATTTATTCAAACAATGTAATACACAAGGTTTTTATGGATATAACCTTTTTTTATTATTTCGTATATAAAATTAGATTTATTCAACTCGTACAATACACGAGGTTTTTTAAAGATGTAATTTTTTATTATTTAGTATACAAAATTATATTTATTTAACACGTGTAATACATATGGTTCTAACACAATGTTATATATATATATATATATATATATATAAATTTGAATTTAAGTGTCGAGGTTATAATGGTCCAAAATTTGGTTGCCAGTGGTCACAAATGAGAGAGATGTCGAAGTCATGTATGATGGGTATGTAGGCCCGACTAATTAAAGAATAGTTATTTATTCCCCATAGTCTGTCTAGTTTCTTTTTAACATTGAGAAAAATGCCCGGATAGTCCCTGTGGTTTCGCCTTTTTTCACCTATAGTCCTCAACTTTATAAAATTACCTGAATAGTCCCTAAGTTTTCATTTTTTGTTCCCGGATAGTCCCTAGGTCTAACTTCAGTTTGTTTTCTCTGTTAAGAGGGTGTGAAATGACAAAAATACCCTTTCCTTAAAAAGCCAAACCATAGGGACTATCCGGGCATCTTCTTCATTTTTATTTATAAAACCCCACCACCACACTTCATCTTCAACCTCCACCCACCATCACCCTCCTCCACCCTCCACCATCACCGCCACCCTCCGGTTCCCACTACCGACAACCACCACCACTAACATCAACACCAACACCAACACGGGTACAACACAGCTCACAACGAACCAACTTGGCTATGATTTCGATGATCGATGGGCCTTTAATTCCCTTAAACTATCCATATCTATCTGTCTTTAGTACAGATTGTAAATTATTATATAAGTACCAACAACAAGAGACTTTGTAATACAATTCTTTTTATTAATTCAATTGCTTTATCTGTTTCTACAATTTGACAATAACACAAAACATGTTTCACAACTCATTACCTTATTATTGGTCATAATTCATAACCGGAGAAAGCAGTCAAACATTCTGGTCATAATACGAATAAAAACATCAGAAAACCTGTTCCACACGCGTTGAAAAACAGTGGAGCCTCCGGCTCCAGGTGAGCTGGACATCGGCTCGAGGTAAGCCCAAGCCGCTTGTTTCACAAGTCGGTTTCTCATAACCGGAATTAACGGCAAATGATGGCAAATGACGGCAGTTTGGGTGACTGGACGACTGTATTTGGTAAGATGTCACTGAGTGAGGTGTAAGAAGCCGGCTTCATAGACTGTCAGAACTCAAGAATCAAGCAGTTTTATTATGTAATCTTAGCACCAAATACAATGATTGAACAAATCTATCATCACAGATTAACAACTGAACAAGGAACAAATAAGATCTCCAATCGGATGATCTATACAAGTGTAGATAAGCCCTAGACTCACGAATGTACTTGTGAGGATAGGGAACAAGAGCAGCGTACAAAAGTGAAGACAAGAGAAAGTGAGGAGCTCGTGTGTCTTGAACGAGAACCATCTACCCATTATGTGGGCTAGAAACCCTAAGCACCAGCTAACATCCAGCTGTATAAAACGACTATAAGCCCAAGAAGGAAGCCCAGTAGTAACGCAGGAGGAGAGCCCAAGTTGAAGAGACCAAGCAGCCCAAACCTCACAAAACAAAGAAACAAGGAAAAAGAATGAGATAAGTAAAACAAGCACATTTATACTGGAAATATATAAGTATTTTAACATCCCCCCTCAGTTTAAATGTGCAAACAAATTAGAAAGTGATGTGCGTGTAGTGTAATATATTTTTGGTATATATTTTAAGCCCTTTTTACAATTTTAGCCAAGTTTTAAATTTATAAAACATGATATTTACTAACACTAAACACACATATGGGCAAGTGCACCCATCGTGGACGTAGTATAGTGTTGGTAAGATACCGAGGTCGTCCAAGGACACAAGAGCTTTTAGTACCGATTTCTCCTCAACGTCTAACCAAATCAAAATGTTAGAAAAAGATATTTAAACTAAGAAAATAAAACTAACTAAATGTTGAAAAATAAAATAAAAATAAAAACAGATAGACAAGATGAATCACTTGGATCCGACTCGTGTGTTAGTATAACCTTTGATTATTTTCGCACTTTTGCACTTGTTTAAGAGATTATCTTAGTTATTGTAGTAGGCCCCTCTTTTGAAGGCGACGTTACCCTCAACCAAGTAGTTTGAGTCAGCAAGGATACAATCCTAAAGGGTCGGATTATTGAAAGATAATGAATTAAGTTATTAATGCAAATTATGGTAGGCCCCTCTTTTGGAGGTGACGTTACCCTCGACTAAGTAGTCTAAGTCAGCAGGGATACAGTCCTAAATAGCCGGGTTATAGTATTAATAGTAGTTAACTTATGAGGGGGTCAAAGAGTTTGGATCCCCGCCATCCAATACCTTTGGGTATTGAAGGAGACCCTACTAAATTTGACCCAGGTCCCTTGCAGGACCTCTAAACGTTGAACAAGGGCAAGACCCTTACCAAACCGTTCCCTTAACCCCCGACCAGGTAGCCAACATACCTCCATATAGACCGTGGAGATATGAATGGTGAAAATCTTTTATTTTATATAGACATTAAAATAATGCCAAGACACCACGGACAAACGATAAGGAAAAGTCACCTTCAACATAAGCAACTAGTTATTAAAGTCATTAATACAAAACCAAATAAAAAGTGCAAAAGATTAAAAATAAAAAGTATTATACTAAACACTTGTCTTCACCAAGTGATGTAAGAGACTTAGGCAAACATGGCCTTGATTGTCAAGAACTCTTACGATCAATCTTGGATCCCGAAACGACTCACACACTCTATGATGGACAATGGATGATGGTGGTGGATGATGGTGTTGTGATGGTGGTGGGTGGTGGATGAAGTGTGAGAGAGGTGGTGTGCCAAGGGATGAGTTGCAATGAAGCCAAGCACTCCTATTTATAGGTTGAACAGAAGCCTGAGCACGGCCCCGTGTCCACTGGGCACGACCCCGTGCCTGTCTGACAATCTCTCTCCTCATTAATTGTAATTCGTAATTACAATTAATGTGCCTGCAGTACTTTCGCCACGCCCCCGTGTTCACTAGGCACGGCCCCGTGGTGGGCAATAGAAGCTTCTATAGGTTTGTCTTATCTGCTGCTTCTTGGGCACGGCCCCGTGCTGGCTGAGCACGGGGCGTGTTCAGTCTTCTGCCTTCTCTGTTTTGCTTGGGAGGATGCTGTCGAGGGGTCGGGCAATCCACTTTTGTTCCTTTTCTTGTATTTATGTTAGATTTAGCTGCCTTTTTGCTTCTTTTGTTAATTTGAACTCATTCAATCCTGAAAATACAAAAGGAAGACAAAAACACTCTTTTTCCAACATTAGTACTTAAAAAGGGTTAGTTTTATGCCTTATTTGATGTAATTTATATGTTGCATTTTACACACATCAGAAAGACCTAATGACTTACACATCTCAGTGTGGGCCTTTGGTAGCAAGCCTTTGGTGAATATATCAGCAAGCTGATGTTCGGTTTTAACCCCATGAGTTTTGATCAAGCCTGAAGCAATTTTCTCCCTTAGAAAGAACAAGTCAACTTCGAAATGCTTGGTTCGGTTGTGAAAAACTGGATTGGCAGCAATAGACAGGGCTGCAGTGTTATCACATTTCAATATTACTGGAATATCCACATCAACCTGTAGTTCCCTTAAAACATTTAGCAGCCACAGTACTTCGCATGTGGCACTGCATATGGACCTGTATTCTGCCTCGGCAGAAGACCTTGAAACAATGCTTTGTTTTTTGCTTTTCCATGATATCAAGGATCCACCAAGAAATATATAAAACCCAGTGACAGACCTACGGCTGTCCACACATTTAGCCCAGTCCGAGTTTGCAAAGGCAGTTAACTGGAAGGTATCGCTTTTTTTAAACAGAATCCCCGTGCCAGGAGCACTCTTAAGATATCGTAACACCTTGAAGGCGATTTGAGTGTGAGCCTCAGTTGGCTTATGCATAAACTGAGATAAGTAATGAACGAAATAAGCAATATCAGGTCTGGTGTGTGACAAGTAAATGAGTTTCCCAATCAGTTTTTGGTATTGAGTTATGTCAACAGCCTGTGACTCTTTTATAGTTAGGTTTGTTAAGACATGATTTTGTTCTATGGAACAACTAGAAGGCTTACTTCCACTCATCCCATATTCATTTAAAAGGTCCATACAGTACTTTCGTTGGGATAGACACACACCTTCATTTACCTTAATCACTTCAATTCCAAGAAAGAATTTAAGTAACCCAAGGTCCTTAATTAAGAATTCATTTTTCAAAAGGTGCTTTATTCTTTTTATCTCACCCTCATTGTTCCCGGTTAACACGATGTCATCCACATAAACCAAGAGAACAATAAAGGTTGAGTTTTCAGCTTTGATGAACATTGAGTGATCACATTTGGATTGAACAAAACCAATTTTTACTAAGACTTGAACAAGTTTTTCATTCCACATGCGTGGAGCTTGTTTGAGACCATATAGGGACTTATTCAATTTGCAAACTTGATTTTTACTGTCATTATTCAAACCATCAGGTAGAGTCATGTAGACTTCTTCCTTAGGATTACCATAGAGGAAAGCATTGTTAACGTCAAGTTGATATAAAGGCCAACTATTTTGAACCAAGAGACTAATGACACACCTAACAGTAACCATCTTAACAACAGGAGAGAAGGTTTCTTCAAAGTCAATTCCCTCACGTTGTTTGAAACCTTTAGCAACAAGCCTAGCTTTAAACCTATCAACTTCACCCATAGATTTGTATTTAACTTTGAAAACCCACTTGCATCCAATGGGTTTTTTATTATTAGGAAGATCAACAATATCCCAAGTGTTGTTTTTATAAAGGGAAGACAGTTCATCATTCATAGCATCAATCCACCTTTTATCTTTAATAACATCTTTATAGGTGGTGGGCTCAATTATTTTATTAATATTAGCAGCAAGACAGGTATTATCTCTAGGCAAGTTAGAGTAATTGACATACTTATCATAGCTATATCTAGCATTTCCAACAACAAAATCCTCAAATCTTTTATGGGCAGTTGAGGGTCTAGAGGATCTTCTAGTGGGAATGGAACCCTCAGGAAGGTTTGACTCGTCATTAACACTACTAGACTCAGCCCTCACTGGACCAGTTTCATTCCTCAAGGACTCATTACTCTCAGATGAATCATCAGTCCCTGGTGATTGCTGAGTATTACTATCCTCAGGTGTTTCAACCGTATCACTGTGTTGCTGTGTCAAGGTAGTTGAGTCAGAGGAGACCTTTTCTTCATCATTGGGATTTAAGTCACTTGAAAATTCAAAGTTGTAAAAAAAGTTTAACTGATTTAAGTTATTTGGACTTTCTAGAACAGAATGTGATTCGTTTTTAAAAGGAAATGTGGTTTCATGGAAACTAACATATCTGGAGAAGATGAATTTTTTCTGTTCTAGACTCCAAACCTTATATCCCTTTTTAAGGTTGGAGTATCCCATAAAAACACATTTTTAGCTCTTTTTTCAAGTTTATCAGGATTATTTAAAATAGTAAAATAGCAAAGACAACCGAAAATTTTCAAGTGATCAAGAGAAGGTTTGAAACCAAACAATTTTTCATAAGGAGAACAGCCATGTAACACAGAAGAAGGAAGCCTGTTAATTAAGTAAGAAGCTGTAAGCACACATTCAGACCAGAACCTAAGAGGAACATTGGATTGAAATAGCAAAGCTCTAGCAATATTCAACAGGTTTCTATGTTTTCTTTCCACAATACCATTTTGTTGTGGAGTATAAGTGCACGAAGTTTGATGAATAATACCTTTTAGTTTAACAAAGACAGTCATTTGAGAATTGGTGAACTCTGATCCATTATCACTCCTAAACATTTTTATGTTGACTTCAAATTGAGTTTTAGCAAGATTGTAGAAATTTTCTACATTTTCAAGAACTTCAGACTTAGATTTCATCAGATAAACCCAGACGGATCTGGTGAAATCATCCACAATAGTAAGAAAGTATTTGTATCCTTCCACACTAGTGACCTTGTAGGGACCCCAAACATCTAAGTGAATGAGGTCTCCAACCTTAGTTAATTGATGGTCACTGAGTGGGAAGGGTGACCTATGCTGTTTAGCCTTGTGACATATATCACATGGGTTAGAAGAAGAATCAGATTTAAGCTGAAGAACATTTAACACTTGTTCCGCTGGATGACCCAGTCTGGAGTGCCAGAGCTTTGCTTTTTCAGCCATACTTAGACAAGAAAAACTAGAACTCAGAGAGTTACCACAGAAATATAAACCCTCAGTTTGTCTACCAGTCACCAGGGTTTTCTTTAAGCAAGAATCCTGAATATAGCAAGAGTTTTCATCAAACACAACCTTAAGCTTATTATCTTTAGCCAGTTTATATACAGAAATAAGATTAACACAGTATTCAAGAACAACAAACACATCTTTTAGAATCACATAGTCCGAAAGTTTAAAACATCTAATTTGAGTGACTTAAGCATCAGTGCCATTTGGATGCTTAACAGTTATATTATATTCAGAGACATCAACAAGATTAAACATATTTTTGCCGGACATAACCATATGTTGGTTTGCACCAGAATCAATAATCCAGTTTTGATGTTGTGAAGAAAAGAGTTTTGAGTTAAAACAGAAAATATTTTTGTATTCAGAGAAAGGATTGAAGCATTTACCTCCTACATTGGACTTATTAGTGTCCTCTGTCTTATTCCCATTAAGCATACCTAGCAACTTAGAAAATTGATCAGCAGTTAAGGAGTTCAAAGAGCTAGTATTATCATTAGTAGTATTGTTCATCGAAGAACCAGTACCACTACTAGTAGCATTGTTAGACCTAGCCCATTGAGAATTCCCTTGTGTAGGTTTTGATCTATAGTTTGAGGGATAACCGTGTAGTTCAAAACATTTATCAACCGTATGTCCAATCTTGTTGCAATGAGAGCATTTAAGATTTGGGTTGGGACCTTTATTGAATTTTTTCTTATTATCATTGAAATTATTAGATTTAGTAGCAAAACCAACATTAGGAATTTTAGACTAATTGTTTGATCCTCTATGAGATTCTTCTCTAGAGATGATTGAAAAAGCAGTCTTGATAGTTGGTAAAGGGTCCCTTGTTAACAGATTGGTTCTAACAGGTTGATAAATGTCATCTAGTCCCATTAAGAATTGCATAAGTTTGAGTAGCTGATTGAATTCATTAAATTTTGTAGATGCATTACAAGTGCATGAGGGTAATTGAAGCATGGCATCAAATTGTTTCCACATAGTGTTAATCTTATGATAATATTCAGAAACACTAGCCCCATTCTGACTAACAGAATTGATTTTTTGATACAAGCCAAAAACAACAGAACCATCTACTTTATCATAAGTATCTTTTAAACCATCCCAGACTTGAGAAGCAAGTTTTGAGTACACTTGACCAACATACAATTCATCAGAGACAGAATTTAGAATCCATGTTAACACAATAGAGTTGCAACGATCCCATTGACTAGCAAGAACATCATCAGTTTTTGACCTAGCACATGTTCCATCAATAAAACCTATTTTATTTTTTGCCATTAGGGCAAGTTTCATAGCATTTGACCATACCACGTAGTTTTCAGTTCCTTTCAATTTTATATTCACAATAGTAAGACCACTCGAATCACTGGCATGGAGGTATAAGGGATCACTGGCATCAAGTTTACTAACCAAAGTCACAGCAGTTTCAGTTTTATCAGGCATGATGGCAAGATAAGGAAATACAGAGCAGAACAAATAATAAATAGAAAAACAGACAGCAGAACGTATCACACAGGTAAGCAATCAAAAAACACCAAACAAGAAACAATCAACGGACCAAACAGACACGGCGAAGCCTGGACAGAGGTCAGATCAGAGGTTCATCACTCAAGGTGCCTCTGCAGACAATGACCAGGGAGCCACAACTCAACAGACCAGACACAATGCAACAGAGTGAACCCTCTCTGTGTCCCAATAATCAAACCGGTCTTGCCTAAAACCCGGTATCAAGGATGCCTAGACTCAAGACACAGTGATGCAAGACAAAAAATTAAAGACATAAAGGAAGGAACAATCTCACAGCGGGTGCGAAGAACTCTAGCGGACCAAGGCTTGTAACCTTCACTTAGGGTTACAAGCGTTTGATCAGAAAACCAACACAGGTCCTGTTAGTTTGCCCAAAGAGGGACTAACGAGGGCCTTCTTCAAAGAACAGAGCAGAACCCCAAAAATTAGGGTTTCAATTCCACACGAGCAGCGCCGACACTAGCAACAGAGCACCAGAACCAAAACACCAAACCCTAGAAATTAGGGTTTCAAACACAGCAGCTGGAAGAGAACGGGAACACCGTGGTTTGAAGCCGGCAGACACACAGACTACTAGGACTTCAAGTTACCGGAAACCCTAGGTTGACTCACAGAGAATCAGACCTTCAAGAGAAGCAGCAGAAGAACACCAGAGCACCGATTCAACCTCGGAGCTCTGATACCATGTCAGAACTCAAGAATCAAACAGTTTTATTATGTAATCTTAGCACCAAATACAATGATTGAACAAATCTGTCATCACAGATTAACAATTGAACAAGGAACAAATAAGATCTCCAATCGGATGATTTGTACAAGTGTAGATAAGCCCTAGACTCACAAACGTACTTGTGAGGATAGGGAACAAGAGCAGCATAGAAAAGTGAAGACAAGAGAAAGTGAGGAGCTCGTGTGTCTTGAACGAGAACCATCTGCCCATTATATGGGCTAGAAACCCTAAGCACCAGCTAACATCCAGTTGTATAAAACGGCTATAAGCCCAAGAAGGAAGCCCAGCAGTAAGGCAGGAGGAGAGCCCAAGTTGAAGAGACCAAGCAGCCCAAACCTCACAAAACAAAGAAACAAGGAAAAAGAATGAGATAAGTAAAACAAGCACATTTATACTGGAAATATATAAGTATTTTAACATAGACACCAGCTCGTAGTCGGCTGATGAAGCTGATGATGATGAGGGTGTTGAAGATGGGTGGTGGTGTTTGTTGTGGAGGGTTAGAAAGGGTGGGATTTCGATGGAGTTACGGCGGCGAAGGGTGGTTGTTCGGGTGGCGTCAGCGGCTCCGGTGGCGGCTGTGGTGGCCATTGGAGAGTAGGTGTGATTTTGGGAGTTTTGGTGTTATTAAAATTAGAGCAGAGTGGGACACCTCAGATTTGAGCAGAGTGACTGTGGCGGTGATGGTGGAGGGTGGAGGAGGGAGATGGTGGGTGGAGGTTGAAGATGAAGTGTGGTGGTGGGGTTTTATAAATAAAAATGAAGAAGATGCCCGGATAGTTCCTGTGGTTTGGCCTTTTAAGGAAATGGTATTTTTGTCATTTCGCACCCTCTTAACAGAGAAAACAAACTGAAGTTAGACCCAGGGACTATCCGGGAACAAAAAATGAAAACTTTGGGACTATTCAGGTAATTTTAGAAAGTTGGGGACTATAGGTGAAAAAAGACGAAACTACAAGGACTATCCGGGCATTTTTCTCTTTAACATTTGACATATTGGAAAAACAGAAAGAACAATATACTTTATATCCCATTCATTTCAAACAAATACTTTTTTTAGATGTTCATATTATATCACAAAGTGGTTATGTAACCTGAAAACTAAGGGGCTGTTTGTGAAGATTTTACGTCTAAAATGTGTTTACATTGGCATAAATTTCTTTCTAGTTTTAAATATAAACATTTGTTCACAAGTTCCTCGGGTGAAACCGAGCTAGGACATACCTCATATGTTACACGGCTTCCACGTTCTTTGGGTTGAATATAGGAACCCGTGGTGCGCCTGTACTCACAACATGAGGATATGGAACCCGCAGTGCACATATTAAGGCACATTTGTATAATCCAGAAATGCATTCTTGTAATAAGATTATATTTATCTCGAAATGTAGTTTAGTACACATGGTAAGGCGGGCATGTCATGTTTATCTGTAAGACTTGAAAATGTAATTAAATACCAAATGACTTGTCAATATACATTAGTGTACTAATCATCATACACATGTCTTTAGCACCAAGATGACTTGTTATGAACTAATGTGACTTTGTGTAATCATAAATAACTCACTAAAATATGACAAGGCTCATTAGTGTGTAACCATTATAAACATGTATTTAACTACAAAATGATTCGTTATGGCATAATGTGACATTGTATAACAAAAAAAAAAGAAAAAAAAACCAACTCGCGTACACATTAAAAAGGACGTTAAGGTCCATCAATGTATAAGTCATCATACACATGTTTTTAACAAACACCAAAAGCACTTGAGTTTATGTAACAAAAAAAACCAACTCGTTAACACATGACACTCTGTATTAGCGTACTAGTCATTATACACATTAATTTAACACCAAAATGACTTGTTATGACAAAATATGGCTTTGTGCAACCTAAACCAACTCACTAATATGACAAGACCCATTAAGGGCTCATTAGTGTACTACCCGTGAGTATATGAGATTGTTATCAATATTTGCCAGTGATATTTAGGTCAAATTAGATTCAGATGTGCGCAAATTAATCTCCATTTTGACGCTCTCAATGGCCACAACTAAACCCTTGGTATCACCGACCACTACCATAAACTTCATATAGACACAATTGGACTATGTAGTGTGGTTGTGAGTGTATGCAATTATAAGGTTTCTTGTTTGCTTTGTTCTTATGTAGTATGCATAAGTAAAACTATCTTATTAACGTTAGGATATATGATGTTTATTATTTGATGTATGCATATGTGGTGTTTTTGCATAACTTAATTGACATTTCGATGTTTTTCCATCTAATATTAGGACATATGTCATCGTAGATTGCCCGACGCATGTGTGTCCAATTTTTGGTGTGTTTTGTCTCTTGCACTATATATCTAAGACTCCATTCATTTTACGGACTAACCTTCTAAGAGCTTAAAAATCAGAACACATATGTTTCGTCAAGTGATCTTTGATTCATAATTCAAAACATCATTGAGTGAAGGAAATAAGCAAAATCAAAAGGTTCAACTAAATAAGTTGGTGTGACTCTTGGTTGTAAACATCTATAACCATGTAGGTGGTGATAACTACCCATTAGGGCCGTCTCCAAAAAAAAAAAAATTGACCCTGTACGAGATAAAAAGAATTGGGCCCTATTCAAAAATCTCCATTTAATATAAACTCATCAATCATTAAAATTTATGTGGATGTAATGTAAATAGTTATTTTTAGCTAAGTTTAGAAAGTAATTTGCTAATTAAAAGGAAAGATTCAGTTGAAAAAATTAAGTATTAAATACCACTAACAAAAAAAGCTAAAATAAATAATTTAGAGACGCCAGATTAGAACTCGTGTCTCCTTATTGTTTAAGCAAGGGGGTAACCACTAGTACAAGGGGTCATTTATCTTATCTCTCGATTCAGTGCATATATATTCTATCTTATACATCGTAAATTCTATACAAAATTAAAAAGATTTGGACCCTCGAAAGGTTTGGGCCTTGTGCCGTCGCCCACCCCGCACCCTCTACGGGCCGGCCTGCTACCCACCTAGTGAGATGCAAACATGTGCTCACTACTAACACTAGTGAGACATTAATGGTAATCTCCTTCATTTTGTTTTTTTTTTAAATAAACTTCATTAAAACAAACCTTCGATCCAAACGAGAAAAAGGCCAAAACAAAACAACACCCCCGACCCAAACGGGTAAGGAGCCAAATTACAACATATACATGGGATATCTCCTTTATTTTGTAACAAGGGATAACTGATAAGCATAAACGATCTCTACTTCTGTCACACCCCCAAAATAGCACATGCGGAAACACCACAGTACGTGTGACGTACCAGGATCTAGCCACCAATCACATTGAACTCATACAAGATTTTAAATAAACTTTCATTCATTAATATAAAGTATTACAAAACAGTAATTACAAATCATCATATTCAGCAGAAGCATAAATCATTTGTTAAGTGTTTCATAAACCCTGTGTATGATAACCATTAGACTCGTCTCGCGATTCCATGTTTCTCGACCCATGACTACTCCAGCATCCCAGACAGCAAGTTTCATATCCACACGTATCAATAACCTGCGAGCATGCACACACGTGTATCAGACAACGCTGGTGAGTTCATAGTTTTACGAAAACGTTAGTTACCAAGTGTTTAATTCCGTTCATTGATTACAATGTTGATAATACCTGGATACAACACGGCTCCTGATTTATTTTGCCCTTTCCCCAATGCTCCTATCAAAGCATTGGTCATGACTAGGTCATTAGTTCACACCCGTCTTCTCCGGTACGGGGTGAGGGTGCCAAACCTAGTAGCGCTACCAACTAATACTCTGTTACCTCTCAGGTAACCAACAACAAGGAGGGACTTTAAAGGTGATAGGACGAGTATATTATCCAACATTCCAGATTTACCACAAGACGTATTCCTCTCAGGAATACCCAATTGATTTACCCAAAACCCATCCTTCTCAGGGATACCCAATGACTGTCCCAACCACCGGGACGCATGCTCAAGAGAAATGAACTCACCTTCGGTTTGCTCGGTAAGATTAGTTACTCATTTATCAGTTGATCAACCACGTCCTAACATGGTTACCGGTAACAATCAGTCTTAGGTGCACATAATCCACATATTCACATACATCAATACATGTAATCCTTGTTCACATATTATACAATCAAGATACAGGTAGTACACACATATAGTTCCAGTCATAATCAGTTTACACAATGGTTTAGCATCGTCAAATATTCCCTTATCAGGTATTCAATTCATACGCGAATTCACCTCATGATTTCATTTATACACGTCACGTAACACCAAATTCCTCGATACTAGAATGTGTGCGTCAACTAAGCAAGTGACTGTAACACCTCAAAATTTTGTGTCCAATAATGTGTTAACACGTGTCATGAGTTTACACGTGGCATTAAATATTAAATAAAGGACTAAAGTTGACAAACCTTGAAAGTATGTAAATTCGAGGGTTATAAATGTCAACAAAGGGTAAATATACTGCATAGTAACCCTAAACGATGCTCGTACCTTCAAACGAATAAATCATGGATCGTACGGAGCAAAACGCGGGAGAAAGTGAGGAATTACAAGCTGCAGGGGTTAACTGTGTCAACATGTTTAATTATACCTTTGAGTGACCCTTTGACGAACCCGAGGCTTTGTAACAGTAAAATATACTCACTAGAATATACTATATAAATTTCGCGAAGTTCCGTTTTAAAACGAGAAAGTTATGATCAAATTCGTATGAGAGGGGTTAAAAGCGTCAACAATAAAAGTTAAGCCTTTTCGGATAGTAATTAAACTAACCGGGGACTTAACAGTGCGGGTAAAAGGCACGAGGCCCTTAACGGTAAATAATCGAGGGCCAAATCGCAAAGTTACCCCTTCGAAACCGAAAGGTCAAGTTAATCATTACAAAAGATTTGAAAATCTTGAAATTCAGGCCTCAGGCGGCCCGCCTGAGTGAAGCAAGCAAGTCAATGCGGGCCGCGAGCCACCTGTAGATACGTTTCCTGACATGAAGATCCAGGCGGCCCGCGTGCATATGGCCTAAATCTAATGCGGGTCGCGTACAAGTCCCAGATGCAGAATTCTTGGACAGACTTGCTGTTTGAAGTTGTGAACGATCATTTGAGCAATAAATGAAGCATGGGCGCCCTCTACATGACCCCTAGCACCCAGGGCCACCTGCTGAACATCCATGATGCCTTGTAGGTTGATGTGTAATGATCTTAAGTCCATTTTTTCACTATAAAAGGCACCACATTGTGCATAAGTGAAACACACCTCAAAACCTGCCTTCTGATCATTCTTGGTGCTCTCAAGCATTCCTCTATCATTCTTAGTCGTGCACCAAGCTTCTGTAAGTTGCCTAACCCTTTGTGGTTTCGTTTTTCCATAGTTTTAGCCTAAAAGTCAATCCGTCGTAATTAACGATTGACTTTGCGATAAATCACGAATGGTCCAGTGATTTGTCGAATCAAGGATAGTTATATGATGGTAATCATGTGGGCATTAAACCCCTAAAAGGGCACCCTCTGATTCCCACTCTAACTAGTTCAAATATCGAGTCAAACGTGCTTAGAAAAAGTCAACAGAAATGTCATTTTGCGATTTCTTGCATAATCTGTAATGTAGATGATATGTAACCTGTTTGAACACTCATAAAACATGATAATAAGTATATAAACTAGCCTAAGCTTGTTTGATCTGACCATTTATTGTTTTGACCCGGTTCGGAGCCGAATATCGCAAAAGTTTGACTTTTGCTTTGACTTCAGTTCTGACCCGCTAAAGTAAGATTTAGATATGCCTTAGGACTCTCTTAGGACCAGGTTACATGATGGTATAACCCTCTGTGACCGGTTCGTTTGTTGTCCGAGTCTTTTACACATTTCCGTTAAATGCTTAAAAGTTGACCGTAACGCCCTTTTTAAATTAAAACGAGAATTTCGGACATATGAAAGAATCATAACCTTAGTTACTGATTTCTAAGCATGTCCCTAAAATTTCATGTCAATCCGAGGTCCAGAATAGGAGTTATGCTAAATAGCGCAAATTGCGAAACTTTAGTAATTAAATAGCGCAATTAGCATAATGCCTATCTAAACCCGGATTTCGACACCAAACCTTTTACTCACTGATGTAAAATAATATTTTGGGATTTTTAAAGATTTTTAATTATTTTTAACCTGCTCATAACCTGCGGTTATGGCAACGGTTCGGTAAATACCGAATATACCCTTTTCGGCCATAACTTGAGTTCTACAAGGTCTTTTGACCCGATTCCAGTTGCCACTGATTTTAAATAATAAATAAAGTATTTTAGACTTTATAAACTGTTCGGGAAACTCAGATTTCCTGTAGAACTCAGAAACCTCTTTTATAATCTTTAAAAAGACTGAAATACCCCTACGGGGCATAATATTAACTTAAACTCGTTACGGGCATTATGGAAGGTATCCTACTGATACCACAACCTCTTTAGGGCATATTGACTTAGGAAAACAGTGTAGGACTCTTACGGATTACCCGTTGCGCTTTTTGCGCGCACGGTTCGGCTTATGTAACTAGTTTACATAAATTAGCCGAAACGGGTCAAACCATATTGTTTTAACCCCAAAATCCAGGGTATGATTATTATACCCATATAAAACAAGTCTTCAAACTTGTTGGGTCAAAATCACACTCCATTCACGGTTTTCGCCTTTCACGCGACTAAACCGTAACTATCCATTGAAACTGACCGGTCTAAGCTACGGCTAAATTAAAGACCCGTTAGGATTCTAATAGGTTAATTTAAACCTTCGTTCCAGAATATGGGACCAGTAAAAGCTATCTGCAATTTATTTCAATTAAGGAATTATACTTGCAAAGGTAAATACTTTTAACTTATTTTCCGTTATACGGGCTTGGGTTACGATATCTAAAATACCGCTTGGTCGGGCAATTCACCCCAACTCATTAGTAGTTGGGTATTATCAATGTGACCCGTTTAAAAACTTGTTTTGTTGGCTTTACGCCTTTGGGGGCTTAAAGACCATGTCCCGGATATCCTTGGCAGCATTTACGAATGGCCATGACCTTGACATCCGGGTGTAGGCGTACACCCGGCATTATGTCCATGACTATAAAAGTGTAGCCGTTGGTTACCCGCTACGGTTTTATGCTATGTGGCGTGTCTATTAAACTTTAACCCGGCACGACCCGGGCGACCGAACGCATAGTAACATGTAATTCTTTACAAGATTTGATTATAAATTATCCCAAGTTATAAAGAGTTTGTGCCTTGAGCATTTAAACCAATTTTATTAAACATTTTACAAAAGTGTCAGTTGAATGTATTTACCAGTGTAACCTGACGTATTTTCCCCAAAAAGACTAAATGCAGGTACTATGCGAAATTGGCTGGGATTTCTCCATAGCATCATTAGAAGTCTCGCAAGCTTAAGATGCCTGAAGTCTGTTGAACAATACTTTTGTTATTATTATTAGATCCCATGTGGATTTTTATTTCAACAATGGTGATACATTGATATTACACTTAACGTTGAAATATATTTATCTTTATGCTTCCGCTGTGCATTCATATAATTGTGTGGTTTGACTATATTGTTGCCAACTACGTCACGGTAATCCCCCACCGGGCCCACCGGTGAGACACATGGAAATCGGGGTGTGACAGGTTGGTATCAGAGCCAACACTGAGTGAATTAAACACTAACCTTTGTGTTTAATCTCAGTTACACAATTGCACATACTTGAGTCTAGACAAGAACATAGGACAAATTCGAATTGTTATTCCAGTTTGTCTTTTTATTGTTTATTGTTATTTAAAGTTTTGAAAGCAGGAATATGCCACCTGCAATCAGACGAGGAAGAGAAGGAAGAGGCAGAGGAACGATCATTACTCACAATGATCACGAAGCTGGACCTTCGAACATGCGAGCTCCTTCCAGTACAAGGAGTGAAGAACCACAAAGACGAAGAAGAAACCTCTTTGAACCTGCGAGACATTCTACCTCGCATAGCTCAACACCCTCATACCGCCATTCTTTCGGACCAGATTCGGAAAACAATCCCAATAACCCTCAACCATCCTTTATACCTCTTCAGCGATCTGCTTCGCACCGTTCTTATGGCGATCCTTCACCTTTCTTCATAGGACAGTTTAACCCGGCAGATTATGTCCAAGAGCCAATAGGGTATAACCCTTTAGGGCCAAAGGATCACTTTTCTGAAGATAATGCAGTGGATATGGACGAGGATACAGACCCCGTCGAGCCTGCAAGGGGTACTCCCAATCATCCAATCGAGATCTCCGATGGGTCATCCTTTCATGGAACACCCTACCAAGGTCCCGACAGCTACCAGGCGAGGTTTGACCAATGTAATTGGTACTTTACACCTTCACATCACTTCTCGCCTCATGATCAACAGCAACAACAGGATCCTTCTGAGGATTCGCGGTTTGTGGCCATTACGCCACCGCCACCGCCACCGATTCAACCAGTAATTCCAGATCCGCCAAGGCGTAGAAGATCAGGAGCACGGATGTCCACCCGAGGAGGGGAATTTCATTTCAGCACCCCTCGCCACTTGAGTGCTAGTCACTTTCCGTCAGTGCCTGAAGAAGAACCACAATTAGGGGAACCTTCTAGTCACCCTGCAGAGGTGAATTCTGCACCAGTTGCACCACCTCCACCACCATTCGGATATGACAATCCAATACCAGCGTACGGCACTTCCACGGCGTACAATCCGTTTGAGCAGCCGACTCACACGCACTACAACTATAACTATGATGCCGATCCATATGTGGTAGCGGCTAATTATAATGCGCTTCATGGAACCTCTTGGAGACCAGATTACTCAGCTCATGGGTATCCAATACCTCCTAAACCTCCGGTTCAGCAACCGTCGCAACAGCCACGTTTTTCTCCACCGGAGCAAGAAGAAATACTCCACCATTTAAATCGAGTGGAAAGAGACTTCGAACAAGAACGAAAGAGTAATCGTGGATTTCTCAAGGGCCTAGCAAACCTACTAAAAGGGAGGAAGAAACGAGACCATTAGTCTCCTTATGTAATGTTGTATTTGCAATTTAGTCCCTGCGTGGACATTTATCGCATTTCAGTCCCTACGTGGACTTATCTTTTAGTCCCTGCGCGGACATCTATCTTGTATTTGGTCCCTGAGTGGACTTGTTTTGCTATAAACCTCTGCGTAGGTAGTTATTTAATTATAAAGTCCCGTTTAGGGCAGCGTGTAATCGTATTTGAAGTTTATGGAATGTTATGTTATAAATTTCATTTTTGTTATTACTATATATGAGATAAATCAAAAATCATTCCTTTTAAATTTAAATCTGCCTAAATAAAGAATCTTAAGAGTGAAACCTAGCCAGGTGTCTTTATAAGATCCGGCCAAGATGGTAAGACCTGATTAAAAGATTCAGATTCCCTGTTGACCTCTGTAATCATGTTAACGTTCATGGCAGATGTGATTCGTTAAAATCGCACGCGTCATTCTTATAATAAGAATCCTTCTAAGGATTTCAAAGCCCAAATTAATGATTTATAAATCATGGGTTAAATCATCAATAAAGATGATCATTATTAAACATCCATTAGTGATGTAGTACCTACGGGCCGAATTATTAAGCATCCATTAATGATGTAGTGCCTATGGGCCATAATGATTGTCATATAAGACAAAAGACAGTGGTGGTCTATGACTCCCTGTCAGAAAGGGTAAAAGGACTACGGTTCAAACCTTTGTACCTTGATTCTCTGTAATCTCGGCTAATATTATAAAAACGTCCTCGTGACTAGGCTTTTATGCCACTAGCAATATTGTTTGAAATTAGGATAAGTATGTTCAAATCCTAAATAAAAGTGAGTAACAAATTAACCAGATATGGTCTCTGTTACCATGGTTAATGAATTGCCATAAAAGACAATTCCATAATAAACTCCTAAATAAAAATTTTCATTATCTTCTGTAACAGATTCAAGTTACCATGGCTGATCCTAGTGGGGAAAATAGCCACTCGAAAGAAGACGAATATTATAACGCCCAGGTTCATTTGACGGGCGCAGAACTGAAAGCTCTTGTCGACAATGTTGTTAAGGCAGCTCTGGATCGACAATACGAGGAATATACTGAATCTCGGAGCAGAACCATATCCAAACCACACTCCAAGCCGAAAACCCACTCAAAATCACACAGCAAGCCACCGTCCAAGCCTAAAAAGGACGATGATAAACACTCGTCCAATGAAAACAGTGTCCGTCAAGAGAGAGTGTATACTGATGCGTCTCGCGCCAGGGGCTGTACCTACAAGTATTTTGTATCTTGTAAACCCCGAGACTTCACTGGGGAGAAAGGCGTAGTTGACTGCATGACGTGGCTTGACGAGATGGACACCGTGGTGGACATCAGCGGCTGTGCAAAAAGAGATGTGGTAAAGTATGTGTCACAATCATTCAAGGGCGAGGCCCTGGCTTGGTGGAGGGCGTTGGTTCAGGCCTCGGGAAAGGCTGTTCTATACAGCATGACATGGGAGGAATTCATTTCTCTCATCAAGGAGAATTACTGCCCTCAACATGAGGTTGAAAAGATAGAGACTGACTTCCTGTCCTTGGTGATGACAAACCTTGACTGCCAAGCTTACCTAACGAGCTTCAACACGATGTCCCGGTTGGTTCCATATCTGGTAACCCCGGAGCCAAAGAGAATCGCTCGTTTCATCGGTGGGTTAGCCCCCGAAATAAAGGCAAGCGTGAAGGCCTCTCGGCCAGCGACCTTTCGATCTGTAGCCGATATATCTTTGTCCCTTACTCTGGATGCGGTCCGACAAAGATCACTAAGGAACAAAGAAGCTGAAAAGAGAAAGCGTGAAGATGAAACTTCACGGAGGTCGAGCAAGAAACACCGTGGAAACGGTGATAACAAGAGGGGGTCGGAGTCAAGGAAGGATGGGCAACAGTCTGGTGAGAAGCCCAAGTGCAAGACTTGCAAGAGACATCACTTTGGAAAGTGTAGGCTCGAATCAAACTCGCAGACTCAGTCGAAGTCGTATGCTTGCGGGTTGTGCAAGTCCAAGGACCACAAGACCGTGGACTGCAAGAAGATAAAAGATGCAACCTGCTATAACTGCAACGAGAAGGGGCACATTAAAAGCAACTGCCCTAAATATGCCAAGAAGCCTGAAGAGGCCAAGAAGACCAATGCAAGAGTCTTCAGAATGGAGGCGAAAGAAGCAGTGCTGGATGATAACGTGATCACAGGTACTTTTCTCGTAAATGATATCTTTGCAAGAGTACTTTTTGATTCGGGCGCTGATAAGTCTTTCGTAGATCATAAATTTTGCAAATTGCTGAATATGCCTGTCAAAACCTTAAATGTGAATTACGAGGTAGAGCTAGCAGATGGCACCATAGAAACCGTCTCCACTGTGTTAGATGGATGTGTGATATCCATTAAGAACCACTCTTTTCCTCTATCTCTACTTCCCTTTAAATTGGCCGGTTTTGACTTGGTATTGGGTATGGACTGGTTATCTCACAACCAGGCCCAAATAGTCTGCAATAGAAAGCAAGTGGTGATAAAGACTCCGTCTGGTGAATCGCTTACCATTCGGGGAGATACCCAGTACGGATTGCCTGAGCAAGTGACCATGCTCAAGGCTTCAAAATGTCTAAAGAAGGGTTGTGTCATCTACATGGCACAGGTGATTATTGAAGAGCCTAAACCGAAGATAGAAGACATTCCCGTCATTTCGGAATATCCAGAAGTTTTCCCTGAAGATCTACCTAGTTTGCCACCAGATAAGCAAGTGGAATTCAGGATCGATATCATCCCTGGAGCAGCACCTATTGCTAGAGCACCTTACAGGCTAGCACCAACCGAAATGAAGGAGTTGAGGACCCATCTGGATGAACTACTAGCTAAAGGTTTCATCAAACCTAGTTCGTCTCCCTGGGGAGCACCTGTCCTATTTGTTAAGAAGAAGGACGGATCGATGCGTCTGTGCATTGATTATCGCGAGCTTAATAAGGTCACGATAAAGAATAGATATCCCTTGCCGAGGATCGACGATTTGTTCGATCAGTTACAAGGGGCAAGTTATTTTTCGAAGATTGACTTGAGGTCAGGCTACCATCAACTGAAAGTCAGAGATGAAGACGTACATAAAACCGCATTTAGGACTCGTTACGGTCACTACGAGTTCCTAGTGATGCCTTTTGGGCTCACTAATGCACCGGCTGCGTTCATGGATCTCATGAATCGCGTCTGCAAGCCGTACTTAGATAAATTCGTCATCGTTTTCATCGACGACATTCTTATCTACTCTAAGAACCGAGCTGACCATGAGAAACACCTTCGCTGTATTCTCAAACTTCTACATCATGAGAAACTCTATGCCAAATTCTCTAAGTGCGAATTTTGGCTTCGAGAGGTCCAATTCTTAGGACACGTTGTCAGCGAGCGTGGTATCCAAGTGGATCCCGCTAAAGTAGAGGCTGTCATGAATTGGCAAGAGCCAAAGACGCCTACAGAGGTTCGTAGTTTCCTGGGGTTAGCAGGATATTACAGGCGTTTCATTGAAAATTTTTCAAGGATTGCTGCGCCCTTAACTTCCCTGACCAAGAAGAAAGTAAAGTTTGTTTGGGGCCCTAAGCAGCAAGAGTCCTTTGATATTCTAAAGCAAAAGCTGAGCAACGCTCCTGTGCTGACATTACCTGAAGGTACCGAAGAGTTCGTAGTTTACTACGATGCATCACACACTGGCATGGGATGTGTGCTCATGCAGAAAGGCAAGGTTATTGCCTATGCTTCAAGACAGTTAAAGGTGCACGAGAAGAATTACACCACCCATGACTTAGAGCTGGGTGTCGTTGTGTTCGCACTAAAACTGTGGAGGCATTACCTGTATGGTATCAAGTTTGTGATCTATTCGGATCATAAGAGCCTTCAACACCTGTTTAATCAGAAGGAATTAAATATGAGGCAACGCCGTTGGATGGAGACTTTAAATGATTATGATTGTGAAATCAGATATCATCCCGGCAAGGCGAATGTAGTCGCTGATGCCCTGAGTAGAAAGGAAAGGGTGAAACCCATCCGAATCAATGCCAAGAGCATTGAAGTAAAGAATAATTTAATTGAAAGGTTGTTAGCTGCACAGCAAGAAGCTGTGTTGGAAGCTAACTATCCTCAAGAGAAGCTGGGAGTAACTGAGGAGCAGTTAACTCTTAGCAAGGACGGAATATTACGATTGAATGGACGAATATGGGTTCCGGTTTATGGAGGACTACAAGATGTTATCCTCCAGGAAGCCCATAGTTCCAAATATTCTGTTCACCCGGGAGCTGATAAGATGTATCAGGATCTAAAGGCAAATTATTGGTGGATAGGCTTGAAAAAGTCTGTAGCCGCTTATGTAGCCAAATGCTTGACTTGTGCGCAAGTCAAAGCTGAGCATCAAAAGCCGTATGGCTTGCTACAACAGCCTGAACTTCCTGAATGGAAGTGGGAATGTGTAACTATGGATTTTATTACCAAGTTACCCAAGACAAGGAAAGGAAATGACACAATATGGGTTATCGTTGATAGGCTGACTAAGTCAGCGCCTTTCTTACCCATCAAGGAGACTTATAGCTCCGATATGTTAGCCCAGTTATACGTTGATAAGATTGTAGCCTTGCATGGCATACCTGTGTCTATTATCTCTGACCGGGATACTAGATACACGTCGCATTTCTGGAAGAGTTTCCAGCAATCTTTGGGCACACGTTTGAATTTTAGTACGGCTTACCATCCTCAAACAGACGGTCAGAGTGAGCGTACTATTCAGACGTTGGAAGACATGCTACGTGCATGTGCTATCGATTTGGGTGGTAGTTGGGATAAGAACCTACCACTAATCGAATTCTCCCACAACAATAGCTACCATACCAGCATTAAGGCTGCGCCTTTCGAGGCATTATACGGTAGAAAGTGTAGATCGCCTGTTTGTTGGGCGGAAGTTGGAGATGTCCAGTTATCAGGACCAGAGATAGTCTTCGAGACGACGGACAAGATTGTCCAGATTCGAGACCGTCTCAAAGCTGCCCGAGATAGGCAGAAGAGTTACGTGGATCCAAAGCGTAAAGATTTTCACTTCGAAGTAGGTGAAAAAGTGTTACTTAAAGTATCACCCTGGAAGGGCGTGATGCGTTTCGGCAAGAAAGGCAAACTAAGCCTGAGATACATAGGACCTTTCGAGGTTATCGAACGTGTCGGGTCCGTTGCCTATAAGCTAAATTTGCCAGAAGAGCTCAATGGAATTCACAATGTGTTCCACATCTGCAATCTGAAAAAGTGCTTCGCTGACGAATCATTGGTGATACCTCATACATATGTGCGTATAGATGAGAGCTTGAAATTTGTGGAAAAACCTTTGTCGATTGAAGATCGACAGGTAAAGAAGCTTCGAAGCAAGCATGTACCTATAGTGAAGGTCAAGTGGGATGCCCGTAGAGGTCCCGAATTCACGTGGGAGGTTGAAGCCACGATGAAAGAAAAATACCCTTATTTGTTTGAGTAAATCTCGGGTCGAGATTTATTTTAAGGGGGTGAGGATGTAACACCTCGAAATTTTGTGTCCAATAATGTGTTAACACGTGTCATGAGTTTACACGTGGCATTAAATATTAAATAAAGGACTAAAGTTGACAAACCTTGAAAGTATGTAAATTCGAGGGTTATAAATGTCAACAAAGGGTAAATATATTGTATAGTAACCCTAAACGATGCTCGTACCTTCAAACGAATAAATCATGGATCGTACGGAGCAAAACGCGGGAGAAAGTGAGGAATTACAAGTTGCAGGGGTTAACTGTGTCAACATGTTTAATTACACCTCTGAGTGACCCTTTGACGAACCCGAGGCTTTGTAACAGTAAAATATACTCACAAGAATATACTATATAAATTTCGCGAAGTTCCGTTTTAAAACGAGAAAGTTATGATCAAATTCGTATGAGAGGGGTTAAAAGCGTCAACAATAAAAGTTAAGGCTTTTCGGATAGTAATTAAACTAACCGGGGACTTAACAGTGTGGGTAAAAGGCACGAGGCCCTTAACGGTAAATAATCGAGGGCCAGATCGCAAAGTTACCCCTTCGAAACCGAAAGGTCAAGTTAATTATTACAAAAGATTTGAAAATCTTGAAATTCAGGCCTCAGGCGGCCCCCCTGAGTGAAGCAAGCAAGTCAATGCAGGCCGTGAGCCACCTGTAGATACGTTTCCTGACATGAAGATCCAGGCGGCCCGCGTGCATATGGCCTAAATCTAATGCGGGCCGCGTACAAGTCCCAGATGCAGAATTCTTGGACAGACTTGCTGTTTGAAGTTGTGAACGATCATTTGAGCAATAAATGAAGCATGGGCGCCCTCTACATGACCCCTAGCACCCAGGGCCACCTGCTGAACATCCATGATGCCTTGTAGGTTGATGTGTAATGAGCTTAAGTCCATTTTTTCACTATAAAAGGCACCACATTGTGCATAAGTGAAACACACCTCAAAACCTGCCTTCTGATCATTCTTGGAGCTCTCAAGCATTCCTCTATCATTCTTAGTCGTGCACCAAGCTTCTGTAAGTTGCCTAACCCTTTGTGGTTTCGTTTTTCCATAGTTTTAGCCTAAAAGTCAATCCGTCGTAATTAACGATTGACTTTGCGATAAATCACGAATGGTCCAGTGATTTGTCGAATCAAGGATAGTTATATGATGGTAATCATGTGGGCATTAAACCCCTAAAAGGGCACCCTCTGATTCCCACTCTAACTAGTTCAAATATCGAGTCAAACGTGCTTAGAAAAAGTCAACAGAAATGTCATTTTGCGATTTCTTGCATAATCTGTAATGTAGATGATATGTAACCTGTTTGAACACTCATAAAACATGATAATAAGTATATAAACTAGCCTAAGCTTGTTTGATCTGACCATTTATTGTTTTGACCCGGTTCGGAGCCGAATATCGCAAAAGTTTGACTTTTGCTTTGACTTTAGTTCTGACCCGCTAAAGTAAGATTTAGATATGCCTTAGGACTCTCTTAGGATCAGGTTACATGATGGTATAACCCTCTGTGACCGGTTCGTTTGTTGTCCGAGTCTTTTACACATTTCCGTTAAATGCTTAAAAGTTGACCGTAACGCCCTTTTTAAATTAAAATGAGAATTTCGGACATATGAAAGAATCATAACCTTAGTTACTGATTTCTAAGCATGTCCCTAAAATTTCATGTCAATCCGAGGTCCAGAATAAGAGTTATGCTAAATAGCGCAAATTGCGAAACTTTAGTAATTAAATAGCGCAATTAGCATAACGCCTATCTAAACCCGGATTTCGACACCAAACCTTTTACTCACTGATGTAAAATAATATTTTGGGATTTTTAAAGATTTTTAATTATTTTTAACCTGCTCATAACCTGCGTTTATGGCAACGGTTCGGTAAATACCGAATATACCCTTTTCGGCCATAACTTGAGTTCTACAAGGTCTTTTGACCCGATTCCAGTTGCCACTGATTTTAAATAATAAATAAAGTATTTTAGACTTTATAAACTGTTCGGGAAACTCAGATTTCCTGTAGAACTCAGAAACCTCTTTTATAATCTTTAAAAAGACCGAAATACCCCTACGGGGCATAATATTAACTTAAACTCGTTACGGGCATTATGGAAGGTATCCGACTGATACCACAACCTCTTTAGGGTATATTGACTTAGGAAAACAGTGTAGGACTCTTACGGATTACCCGTTGCGCCTTTTGCGCGCACGGTTCGGCTTATGTAACTAGTTTACATAAATTAGCCGAAACGGGTCAAACCATATTGTTTTGACCCCAAAATCCAGAGTATGATTATTATACCCATATAAAACAAGTCTTCAAACTTGTTGGGTCAAAATCACACTCCATTCATGGTTTTCGCCTTACACGCGATTAAACCGTAACTATCCATTGAAACTGACCGGTCTAAGCTACGGCTAAATTAAAGACCCGTTAGGATTCTAATAGGTTAATTTAAACCTTCGTTCCAGAATAGGGGACCAGTAAAAGCTATCTGCAATTTATTTCAATTAAGGAATTATACTTGCAAAGGTAAATACTTTTAACTTATTTTCCGTTATACGGGCTTGGGTTACGGTATCTAAAATACCGCTTGGTCGGGCAATTGACCCCAACTCATTAGTAGTTGGGTATTATCAATGTGACCCGTTTAAAAACTTGTTTTGTTGGCTTTACGCCTTTGGGGGCTTAATGACCATGTCCCGGATATCCTTGGCAGCATTTACGAATGGCCACGACCTTGACATCCGGGTGTAGGCGTACACCCGGCATTATGTCCATGACTATAAAAGTGTAGCCATTGGTTACCCGCCACGGTTTTATGCTATGTGGCATGTCTATTAAACTTTAACCCGGCACGACCCGAGCGACCGAACGCATAGTAACATGTAATTCTTTACAAGATTTGATTATAAATTATCCCAAGTTATAAAGAGTTTGTGCCTTGAGCATTTAAACCAATTTTATTAAACATTTTACAAAAGTGTCAGTTGAATGTATTTACCAGTGTAAACTGACGTATTTTCCCCAAAAAGACTAAATGCAGGTACTATGCGAAATTGGCTGGGATTTCTCCTTAGCATCATTAGAAGTGTCGCAAGCTTAAGATGCCTGATGTCTGTTGAACAATACTTTTGTTATTATTATTAGATCCCCTGTGGATTTTTATTTCAACAATGGTGATACATTGATATTACACTTAACGTTGAAATATATTTATCTTTATGCTTCCGCTGTGCATTCATATAATTGTGTGGTTTGACTATATTGTTGCCAACAACGTCACGGTAATCCCCCACCGGGCCCACCGGTGAGACACGTGGAAATCGGGGTGTGCAAGTGACCCACCTAATACTTGTGCAACACAATATAATCATGCTACACGAGAAATGTGAGTGTGTGCGGCCGATCACAGCCCAGCCCACACAAATTGTGCATCATTCAATTCTATTGTGGGCTAGTGATCTTCGGCCCATTATACGAGTGGCGGCTGATCACCTGTACTCAGCCCATTAGCACCACACAGCCCAACGACATGTGCGGCGCCCATTATTGCCTCCCGACCCAAGAGTGATGGTGCGATCGGGCCTGGTGTGTTTCGGTTCAATGTGTGGCCCAACTACCTAACAAGTCCAAGTAAGAATATGATTCAAGTGGGCCGATTTTATTGGATCTCATAACCAATCTATATCAATCAGTTACATAATTAATCCCCAACCCTTAATCATGCTTTAACAGTTTCATCATCCTTATTCATGTTTGACCAATTTAGTTATTACCATGATTACCACAATCATTCATCATCACACAATCCTAACTCATAGACACTATGACTAGTTACGAACAACAATACACCTTGATCAAGCAACCAAATCTTTGTAAAGATTGTCCACATCGTACATCACATAAGCACACAAATTCTAACAAAACCTTACACCCGTAACATTCTTAGTTACCAATTAGCAACAAGGATTTGTGTTTTCATTAGTTACCCATTGCCAAGTTACTATTAGCCATTCATTCACCTCAAATCATCACAGTCAACGACTAAATAGCTCTTAATACTCACCATATTCATGTGATTATTATCGTAGCAATCATCCAACTAACTCATGACTAACATCCATATCCGAGTTCCATATAACAGTTTATAGGCTTCAATACCATTGCAAATCACAACTCTAGCATGCATCAGGTCCTAGGTTATCGATTAACACATTGAATACTCGTTTATAGTTTCATGTCATCGGTTTACCCTATTAACCACTTTCAAAACCCTGATTATTATTTAATATCAGGTACAACACGTGGCTCCTAACATCAACTCAGGTTTATCAAAACATGCACACTAATCTCATCATCACTAAATCACACAAGATACCAACAACTACAACACAGCAACATATAGCAAATAAAACCATGAATAACAGAAAGAGGGTGAAGATCGTGTGAAGATGCTAGAGAGGCTGCGATCCAAACGGAGCTTTAAGGGAGATCAAAGCTACCGTCGAGACTTGAGGGGACTAGGGTTGGTTGTGTGTGTCTTGCGGAATATGAAAACTACGCAACATCATATGTGTATGCGCCTAGTTTGGTGAGCCGGGCCTAGCTTTCGGGCTCCGCTTCGAGCTCAAGGGGCTGGGCCGAGGATAGTCAAGTGGTGAAAGAAGGTATTCGGCCCGTGTAGCAAACGTGCGACTTGCCAAACACTTAACATTTAACGAACCAATTACAAACAACACACTAAATATATTAACTCACGTTAGACACCTTTATTAATTTCACATAACGAACGCATGGTTGCAACGTAAACAGAACGTGAGAGTAACTGATACGCAGTGAAAAAGCATTGGAAATCCGAGTTGTCACATCATCCCCAACTTGAAAGAAATTTCGTCCTGAAATTTGATAAGCACTCCCAAAACAGCAAAGTGTTAGATCAGGATGACCGTGGATTTTCCTCGGGTACCACATCATCCCCAACTTGAAAAGGGAATTTCGTCCCGAAATTCGCTAATAATATCGGAAATTGATACAACCTTTTGAACAACTGAGTATACTAGTAATTACTATGATCATTGCGTTCCCACGTGAACCCCGGTCCGCGTCTTGAGTTCCAACGAACTCTCACGATTGGAATTCGACTATGCTAACGAATCTTGACGTCCTGGTCCATGATTTCAGTAGATTCCTCAACAACTGGAACTTGTCATTAACCTCAGACTCTAATAAGGGTATCATAAGCGTTTCATCGGACAAACACTGCCTTAGATTCAAGACATAAATAACATTCGTGTACGTTACTCAATTCATCAGGTAACTCGAGCTTGTAGGCCACATGACCGATTCTTTCAAGAATGACTCAACGAAACGTAAATTAGGCTTGCCACGCTTCCCAAGCGTACCACACCCTCCCAGGGTGAGACTTTCAACACGATACCATCGCCTACAATGAACTCCCAATGTTTCCTAAAGTTATCAACTTTTTTGACGGTCACGCGATGTTGCCAAACGATTTCCAATCCAAGTAATCTTCCCAAGAGTTTCGAGTACAAGTCCTGGACCTGTGATTAGGTTGTTACCCACCTTAATCCAACAAGGAGATTAGCGTTACTGTCCATGCAATGCCTCAAACAGAGCTGTCTGAATACTAGATTGGTAACTGTTACAGTAGAACTCAGCCAAAGGTATGTGTCCCTTCAAATTTTCACTAAGTCAATCACACACATGCTCGCAGCATGTCTTTGAGTGTCAGGGTGGTTCGTTTACTCAGACTGCTTGTCCTATGGTGATAAGCAATGCTTATGTCTAGACGTGAGTCGAGGGTGTTGTGTTTTGTCTGCCAAAATCAGGTATAGTTCAAAATCGGAGGTAACAGAAGTTGGCACCTCGTGCCTAAAACCGCCTCTCTCAGAGGAACATTCACAGCTTGTGAAGACTCGTCAGTTTCCTTGATTGCAAGAGAGTGTGCTGGTTACGTGAGACAATCAACGATCACCCAGGTGATATTGTTTCTGTTTCGAGTTGTAAGCAGACTAGCGACCAAATCCATGACAGTCTGCTCTCATCTTCCATATGGGTGTTGCCGGTTGCCGATACTCCACCTTGTAGTCCAGTTGGTTTGGCACGTATATGTTCTGTGAGGGGTTCTGGTTCGAGTCCCACCTTATGCACTTTCCCAAGAGTCAAACGTCATACACATACATTGCTAGGTGGGCCATCATGCCCGATCATCAGTACAAGATTTATAGATCCTAATATCTGTCATCAAAATCCAGACGACTAGAATATCGAAGCTGGTGTGCTTTGCTCAACACAAGTTTCCTAAAGTTGCCGTATAATGAGATCCACAATTGTTCCTGGGGGTAGCGAATATCATCTGCCCTGCCAGAGGTTGCTTCTCCATGCCCCACATGAGTTCAACTTGAAAATCCTCTTCCTTCTGTTCTCCAGTTTGAACAGAGCGAGTCTG